>NC_134790.1:24152139-24154639 GCF_046742065.1 Oratosquilla oratoria
AAATAATCATTCGGCTCATTCAATCCTGTTATTAATCCATCTATATTTGTGTAAGACACTCTTAGTTTTCTGCCACTTCCATTGTGTTCTCTGTTTCCCTTTTGTTTTTCTCTTGTATGTCGACTTTCTTTAGTTTCATATTCACTACTCTCCAATAGAATCTCTCTTTTTCTGACTCCGTTCTTATCTCGTTTTTTTCCTTTGCTTCAAGTCTTTTCTGTTTTTCTTCCTCTCTTTCCTCTTTATTCATTTCCCTTTTTATCCACACCTTTTTATATTGTTCACTTGTTGCTAGTTTCCCTGTTTTGGATAAGATATTCTCAGCCGTAGTTTGTGACCTGAATTTAATCTTAATTGGTCTGGTCTTGTCTGTACTATATTTCCCGAGCCTGAATTTCTCTTCGATTTGTTTCATTATTTCTGGTTCATCTTCCTGAACTAATTCTAGTAAATTTCTTACTTTTTAATTTTCCTCTTTGATTCTTGTGGTTCTATCTGGGTTATGTTTCTCTTCCATGCCTAATATAATCATACATTTCTTTCTGTCTGCTAAGTCTCTTACTATATTCTCCTTCTGTCTCATCACTTTAATAACTGAGTTTTCAGTTTGTTCATTCATTTGCTGTCTGATTATTTCAGTGAATGCAACTTTGCTATTTTCATGAATTTTTTTCCAACCCTCCTTGTTCTCCTTATTATTCTCCTTTAAGACTTTATTCTCATCTTTTACTTCTTTTAACTGTTTTTTTAATTCTTCAATTTCCTTAGTTAAGTTTTTGTTCGCCTTCTCTAGTTCTTCCAATTTTTCAACTCTCCGTATAATGTTGTTAACATGACCGAACCTACGCTCCAAGTCCTCGATCATCTTATCGACCTTCTCTTCTAGTCTTGTCAGTCGGGGGGGGGGGGGGTTGTGTCCCCCCCACCCTCTTTAAATCCCTGGAAAATATTCTCATCATCTTCTACTGTATTGCTCTTATCTATACTTCTAATCTTTACATTTTTGTTAGACATTTCATCATCGCTAAATTGGTCCGGCCCTCGTTTGTTTAGATTTCGTCTGCCTGCCTGGGCCAAGTCCTCACCTTCCTCATTTCCTTCCATTTCCCTCAGCAATCCCTCCCCTTCTCCTTTTTCCTTACTTTCCCTACACCACGAGCAATTTCCCCCCCACCCTGTAAAAACAATAGGTACTTCCTTTGCTTTGGGATCCACGAAATTTCACTTTTTCTTCAGAACGTCGTCTATGCCGTCCGTTCGTTAAAGTGTGTGTGTGTGTGTGTGTGTGCGTGTGTGTGCTTGTGTATGTGCGTGTGTATGCATGCCTGTGTGGTGTGTTTATGTTTATGTCTATCAACTTAAAAGTTATCTTATTTTTGTAAAAGAATATCTGTACTTTGTTTTGTGTGTAACCTTATGTACCTAAATCTTAACAGGTTCTCTGTTCATGAAACTCAACGAATGTGTTAATATTCGCCTGTTCATTTTCGTACGTTAAATTCAATTTCTAGAATATAAAGATCAAGAGATTCAGTAATGTTGCAAAATTAATTTTATTCTCACCGAACCAAAGCTCATGATGTTGGAGTACACAGAAAAATTCATAGCATACTGATGTCCCCACAGCACCCATGTCATCGAGAGTAGCCTGGGAAAAAAAGATCATCCTCCAATCAGGTTCTCATACAGTGAAAAAAGTCTGGTAAACGATTTTCGTTTTAATTTTCCAACCTTTGATTTAAGTGGAGATCTTAGAATCGTACCTGATGTTTTCATTTTCGAACTGGATTTTAAATGGAGATCTAATCTTTTACCTGATGCCGTGGATGCAGTCAATAGACCCTCGAGCACCTTTCTCAGACACGTGGAAGAGCTTCTTGATATTCGTACTTAAGGAAAAGACCAGGAGGTACTTCAACGGACCTGCACTCGAAGAAGAGATCTAACCATTATTAATTTTATCTTATGTCTGGGTGTATTCTACGTTCCCCTGTTTTCAGGGTCTATATATATCTTTATGTTTATATGTAACATACATGTATAGGCGTGCACTGGAGTGAGAAAGTAGTCATGATCTCTCTCACAGAGATGTTGTTGAATTACATGGCTAATGTAATCATAATAGGACATGACTTTACGAATGGCGTAAGAGTATACTCCGCTGTAGAAGATACTCTTTTTCCCGACTTGTGTAACATATAAATATCTTTTTACTGTAAATGATTCCATAACAGTGTGAGCACAAAAGCTGACTACAACTTCTTCCAGGGAGACATCATGATATGAGGAAAGTTCTGGAAAGCGTCCAGGGAGGGATTCATGACGTCATGTCTAAGAAGCGACGATGGCGGTGTTACTCAGGGTAAAGGAAACCCATAGAAGCGTATCATCATGATTGATATGAATAGCAATTGAAAATATCAAATTGTATTTCTCATATTCAGACATTCGTAAAACCATATATCTTCCTAGAATAATAGTTGTGCATTATATGATATAT
>NC_134790.1:24159639-24167139 GCF_046742065.1 Oratosquilla oratoria
AGAGATTGTCCACAGAAAGGTTTTCATATTTGTTGGATTCAACAGGAACTAGATTTTGCACTTATCCCAACTTTCGCGATGAAGAATTAGAGAGAGAGAGGAAGGCAGATGAACGGACGGACAGGATGGCACAGAAGAACTGCAATTGTATGAGCAATTCACGAAAAAGAAGAAGAAAAAATCAAGGACTACATAGGGTAAAAGAAAAACACTTGTATCCACACGCTCTTGTGTCAATTAACTGATGGGTGGTGGAGGGTTTTCGCTTGTAGGAGAGGACCCTACATATATTTTTTCTTTTTCCTAAATGATTTGGGTAGTGGAAGGTCTGAGTGGCTACCACACCTCACCCAACGCCAGCAGACAACAAACAAGACTTCTTGCATGCAATCGTAATCGAGTGATCACTTAAAACCAGCCAAGGGCGTATTATCATGTATCTAGGGCATTAGGAATAAGATAAACAAGTTGCGTCGTTATCAGAAGGTGGTGATAATTCATATCTACTTAATAACGTTACTTACTGCGTAAATGACTCAGCTTTTACGCAGGAGCCATGTGACTACCATAAATAAAAATATATTTTTGACCATTTTCATGTTGGTTTTCATAATTAGTACTTACAGTTATCAATGATAAATTCTCGGTATTGATATATCAAAGCAACCAGTATGGGCGACATTAATGATCTTGTCCCTATGGTAATGACAAACCCAACACGAGTATCCAGCATCTGTCACGCTAGTGTTGTGATCTTTCTCGACTCCGAAACAGGCACCAATGATGTCGAGGGTCCTATTTGTGCCAAGACAAACACATTCTGACGCAAACGGTGTGATAGAGTGAAGAGGAATATCAACATATCCACAAGGTTTGCCTCGAAATAGGTTTGGTTTGGATCCCTTGTTCCAGTCAAAGGGAATGTTACCGCAGTGCCAAACGGCAGACAGCACTGCATGCAACCCGGGGGTCATGATATCACCTCCTGTTTTCAACAACTCCACGATGACGTTGCAGATGCCGGGTGCATTTCCACCTTTCAGCTTACTCAACCTACCCTTCTAACCTCACCCAGAGATAGCTGAGTTTCGCTTCATGAGCAGTCATCCGAACACCAACTAAAGGAAGCTGGCCATTTGAAGGGTCAGTCGTATGCAACTACTCGGCACAGCGATCTCTACGTCCATCCACATCTATTGGCTGCTCGGACAGTGCTCATCTGGGTCACAATCTGGATGGGCATTTTCTTTAGGACTCAGTAGACAGGTCTGAGTTTATTTGCACTGGAATGACCTTGGACATACTGAACGATTCCCCTGACACACCAATCCATCTCCTCTCCCAGGAGAACACTAGTTCGCCGTTTCAGAGTCCTGTTCATGACCAGGTCCCCAGTCAACATGAGAGCATGACTCATCTCTATATTCTTGTGCTTCATGCGATATGTCACACCAGTCCTCTATCTTAGACGCCCTCTAGTCCTTGGCAGCTTTTATTTTCACATTTGAATGTATCCCACAGTTCTTCAGAATCCTCAACGACGCCAAAAACTTTAAGATTACTACTTAATATTCTTAGGCAATGATATAATTCCTGGGCTACTCCGGACAAGAACCTACTGGATTACATTTCGGGAGGATCCTCCTGGACTTGACGCGCAGCCAGATTGTCGCAACCAGAGGCCACTCCCTTTGTGTAATCAAATCAAAACAAACCCTTTAAAGTACGTTTTGTGGATAAAGATGTCGATTGAGATAGACTTAAGCTGCTCTATTACGTGCCAAAGGGATAAAATCCTATGGTAGACGTGATAAAAATATCTATGATAAATGTGAATACATATTACCGAAAACACACATTATCTATCATATGAAGTAAGGTTAAAGTTTACCAGGTTTGGTCATTTTAGGTCAAAAGTTGTATGGTCATCAGGAAATATGATATCAGATATTATGCCTATGACTAAGTAGTGTACTGGTGACGTAATGGGAAGCGTGCATGTTTCGCATTCACTTAATTGTGGGTTCGAATCCTGCGCTCCTCTCCGTATCTCAGTAGTGACTGACCTGCCTCAAGTGACAGTTTGTACAGCAGCTACGCTCCTATTGACGTAAGGTCCTCACCTTCTATGTGTAAGTATACTGAAAAATGTATAATATGCATCTAACTACAATGAAAGAAAGTTTAACAAACACACAAAAAAATTGTGCCTCTGATAACTCTTCAATTCATTATTCCCATGACATCTAAAATGTTTCTAAATTTAGGCAAACATGTGACGACAATTTATCATTACTGATGATGTCATATCGTCTCCAACTTCAACAATGTGTTCAATGAAAACTAACTGTACATATTTTTGATGGACATTACACAAAAAGACATTCTACGCCGGTGATAAGGTGTCAAATAATGTATTTTATTTTGTGTGTGCTTGTCCATTTTAAAAATGCTGTTAATGTTGTTCTTTTTACCGAGGTCTTGGTGGGACCAACTTACGTCATGTAGATGAAATCTTTCGGAGCAGGAAAATAAGATATTAATTGAAGGTATATGTTGATAGACTGGATTTTTCGTTTAATCCTTGGCCTATTTAAAGCCTTTATGCGTTTATGCATCCTCAAGATGAAGAGAAGAGAAGAAAGAAGCTGAGGGGCATACGCCAGGAGGCGTTGAGTAGCTGCGGGCGAAGCCGTCACCTTTGCCCTAGCATGCGCTTTGGGGGCTGTTGAAGCAGTCACTACTGGAAATGGGTGAGGAGTGCGGGATTCGAACCCACAACTAAACGATTGCGCCAGCAGCGCACAATCACAGATGGGAAACTGATTTTTTTTTCCTTCTTTGTGCTCATTCTTCAACACAAAATCAGTAAACGTGAGCATCAGAGCGTCAGCATAGATTTTCATTACATCATCTCACTTTCTTCCTGTTGTAGTTATTGTTCTTGGTTTTACTGTTGTTGTTTTTTATGCTGTTGTTGTTATTGTTGTTGTTAATGTTATCACTGATTTAGCACTCAGAAGCTGGGTTATGAGCGCATAATTACAGCACAATAGGACTATAAAATCCTTTCCTAACCCAATTTGTTCTTCTCAAAAGTCTACATTTTCAAACATTTGTTCAACTCTCTTTTGAGGTTTTATATAATTTACCTGACTAGTCATTTTCTTAATGTTTGCAAATACTATAGACCTCCCGTTTCTAAGGGGACACTTAAGTTTCTTTCACCGTAAGACCCTTATAGGCGAAATAAACCAAGAGAAAATCTTTACTCGTTTCGTCTATACACGATCCCAAATCTTTTCATGTTGTTCTAGCCGCTACCAATTAATTACGATTGTTTAATCAAGCATCAATTATTGCATTTAGAAACGGCTTGATGTTCTAGATATGTAGATATGTCATTAGATAACTATTCTCTAGCTGCTAGACAACTGAATAGTAAGATATTACATTTAGAAAAAAATATATATATATACATATATATATATATATATATATATATATATATATATATATACATGTATATATATATATATATATATATATATATATATATATATATATATATATATATATATATATATAATATAATACTGATGACCCACTTTCGGAGAAGAATAAGTGAAGATATAGAGATCTGTATATTTTGATCACTTACTGTGATCCTCTTCAGCAGATATGAGTTACAAAGTAGTTAATTAGTTAATAAAGGTTTATTGTATAAATATGTACAGCTATACATACATTGACATACAATGCGGGCAACAGCCCGCCAGTGGGTGGAAGGTGAGGGCTTAGGGAGGTCAGCGAGGGGGGGCGCCGCCCTGAGCACCCCAAGCATTACGTCCATGGGCGTGTGGCGGACAAGGAGGGCAGCTCTCGTTGCCCGACTGCTGAGGAGGCTGCCTTCTGCAGGGTGGGCGGGGGTCTGCGGCGCTGGTCGGAGGGCCTCCGTGGCCGGGCAGGACAGTAGGTAGTGCAGCAGTGGGTGGCGGCTATGCCTACCGCAGTGATCGCACTGTTGCCCTTGGAAGCCGTCATACAGCTCCTCCCTGGTGCAGTAGCCCAGCCTAACTCTTTGCAACAGTACGCCGTCCGCCCTGGGCTGTTGATGGAAGGCGCTCAACGTCTGATAGTCGGTGGTGGCGGCGTACCAAGCAGCTAGTCTTTTTGCTCCTTCTAACTGCCGGTGAGTCTGGTGGGCGCGGTGGGCTGCGGCACGCCTGGCTCGTGCCTTCACGTACGACAGACTAGGTGGCACGTGCCTGGTCACGTGGGGAGCGCCAGTGGCTCTTTTTGCAGCAACGTCGGCGGACTCATTGCCTCGCACGCCCACGTGGCTGGGCATCCAGTGCAGCCTTACCCGACGTCCCTGTGCGGCGAGGCTCTGCAGGCTGCCCAGGATGGCGGTGACGAGTCCCACGTTGTCGCCGGGGCACGGCTGCTGGAGGACCTGCCACGCCGTCATGGAGTCTGTAAGTAGGACCACAGTAGCCTCCTGGCGGTTCTGGGCGTGCTCCAGGGCCAGGTGGATGGCCACAAGCTCTGTCTGCAGGGTGGAGCAGTAATCCGGCGTCCTCTCGAGCAGTTCGGTCCCAACGGTGATGGCAGCGGCGCCCGTCCTGCTACTCTCGGGGTCGACTGAGCCGTCGGTGTAGTATATGGCACCGCCCGGCTCAGACACCTGCGCCACCGCCATGAGGGTGTGATGCCGCAGCTCCTCGGTGGTGCAGAGCGCCTTGCTGGCCGGTAGCCGGGTGGTGGAGAACTCTGCTGTGGGGGCCTCCCACGGGGGTGGGGCTCGGTAGGTGGGGGCCGGGAGGTCGGCGTGTTGCCAGCGCCAGCTGTTAATGTGGGCGAGGCTGCGTAAAAGTTGGGCAACTGGGGATTAATGACTTTCAGTTTTTGGAACGTGTCTTTGCCTAAGATTTTAATGGCATGTTTGTTAAATTCTGAAGCAGTGCTTTTTAGTGGATTTTTTTATAGTTATTCTTAATAACTTAGAATATGAAAACAAAGTTCATGATCTATTACAAGATAAAAACACATATGAACAACTATCAAAAAATCCACTAAAAAGCACTGCTTCAGAATTTAACAAACATGCCATTAAAATCTTAGGCAAAGACACGTTCCAAAAACTGAAAGTCATTAATCCCCAGTTGCCCAACTTTTACGGTCTTCCAAAATTGCACAAAGACGGCATTCCCCTCAGACCCATCATATCAAATAGGAATTCTTGTACACATAAGACCTCAAAATGGCTCACACAAATACTATCACCGTATGTAGGTTGTTTCTCAGAGTCTCACATAAAACACTCAGAAGACTTTATAAGAAAGATCAAAAGTCACAACCTACCTAGTAGTAGAAAATTACTAAGTCTAGATGTAGTTTCGTTATTCACCCAAATTGATGTAACGGTAGTCTTAGAGTTTTTGAAAGTAAAATTACAATCATACCAGAACCAGCTACCACTGCCACTAGATAAAATATTAAGTTTAACGTAACTTTGCGTCAACACCAATGTTTTTTCATTCAAAGATCTTTATTATAAACAGAAATTCGGATGTTCCATGGGCTCTAATCTCTCGCCAGTTCTAGCCAACTTATATATGGAATATTTTGAATCAGTGCTATTACCGGAAATTAAACCACCCGCCATGTTTTGGCATAGATATGTAGATGACATCTTTACGGTTTGGGATGATGAATGGGGATCATTCCAAGAATTTCACAACCAACTCAATCACCTAACGAACAATATTAAATTCAAGGTGGAATGGGAATTAGATCACAAATTACCTTTTCTAGATATTTTAATAATAAGAAATGCGGAGTCACTGTCCTTCACAGTTTATAGGAAGCCCACCCACACAGGGAGCTACCTACATTTCTTTAGCCACCATCCTGACAAAATAAAATATAGTGTAGCTTCAGGCCTATTCTTACGGGCTTTGAGAATTTGTAGCTCCCAATACTTAGATTTGGAACTAAATTCAGTGAAAAATCAACTAACAAAATTAGGATACCCGCCGTGGTTTTTACAAAAAGCTCTTAGCAAGGCCAAAATTAGTTTTCACAAAACAGATTCCCATTCCGCCATGAATCATAATTGGGATAATAGATGCATAAAATTGCCTTTTAACAAATCAATCCATGAATTGTCTCACATGTTACCAAAGGAAAAGGTAAATTTTATCTTCCATTATCCTAATAATTTGTTCAGTAAAGTTGTCAATATACATCATAGATCCAAGAGTAATACAACTCCTGGAGTTTATAAATTACCTTGTTTAGATTGCAATGATGTATATTGGGGACAGACGGGTCGAGATCTCAATACCAGGGTTAAGGAGCACAAGAACTCTGTTAAATACGGACAGGAAAATTCCGCAGTATTTCAGCACGTCGCCAATAAAAACCACCGAATAAATTGGGACGATGCTGAAATAATTTATAAATCCAAATGTAGTTTTAGAAGAAAAATAGTAGAATCCTCCTTAATAAATAATTTCCCAAATTACAACATTTCCCATGGTCAATGGTCACCAGACTGTATTTCTTCTTTTGCCATAAATAAAATGTTACCATCAACATTAGCGGTGGACAAAAATCACCAAGGCCCATGCAACGCCGGTCATGTGACCTGAGCCACCAAGATGCGAGCATGCGTGCCGGGCGTGTTGACCTGAGCCCCGTCCCCTCTTGCTACCTCACTGCTTTACTATAAATACACATTGTTCTGTACTTTGTAACTCATATCTGCTGAAGAGGATCACAGTAAGTGATCGAAATATACAGATCTCTATATCTTCGCTTATTCTTCTCCGAAAGTGGGTCATCAGTATTATTTTACAAATGTGCTACGACATATCTTTGTTGTGATATATATATATATTGTCGGAAAATTTCAAACACTGGACTCAGAGTAACAGAATTTACTACCGACGTTTATATAGCAGCTGTGATATTTGGTTATTTTTGTTCTTTTTGTTCCTTCTTTTTGTTTCGATGGACACTTTATACAAACTATGTAATTAATTTCTTTATGTCATTCAGAATTTGTTTTGTTTTGTTTGTTTTGATTTGTATCGTAGCTATAGATTGCAGTGTTATTTTGTCGGGTTTGTGATATTTGGTTCTTTATGTTCTTTTTGTTCTTTTGTTCGGTGGTTCCATGTTTATGCAAACCTTTTAGTTAATTTCTACATGTAATTCAGAACATGATTTAGTTTTGTTTTTTGTTATGATTTGCATTGTAGCTACAGAGGAGCGAATGACAGGAAGGACCGTAGGAGTGATGGCAGGCGGCTTAGGATAGGGGATTTTGCCTGGTGTGAGATTCTGTCATCATTAGCTTTTTGGATTTTAGTACCAGCATGCTCTTGCCTCTTATATTTATTTTTGTAATCCTTTGTATTAGAATGATGAAATACACACGATAATATATACATCACACTTTTGGTAAGTTTTATTATGGCGGATGTTCTTATC
>NC_134790.1:24177139-24194639 GCF_046742065.1 Oratosquilla oratoria
TAAGCAAACAAATAAGCAAATAAATAAATCAATCAGTGAATGTAATAATTGATTAACAAATAAATAAAATTGAATAAATAGATAATTGATGGTAAATAAAAATGAATAAAGTAGATAATGAATGAATGAATAAATAGATATATAAAATAGATAAATGAATAAATAAACCAATAATCAAATAAATAACTGACGAAATGAATAATAGAATAAATAGAAAAATGAATTGGTAAATAAAACAATAAATAGATGAATAGATAAATAAGTCAATGATTAAGTAAACAAATTAATAAATAAACAAATGGATAAATCAATAAGTAAATGGATAGACATATAAATAATTCAGCTAATAAATGAGCTATTATATGAATAAATAGATAAATGGATAAATCTTCACTTGTTGTATTTGCTCCAAACTGTTATGATACATTTTTCAAGACATAGAACTCCAAATGACGATCAAACGAATTTCCAGGGTGCTTTCCATGTCCTGGGTGCTTTGGGGTCATCAGCATCTCGTGAACATCAAATTTTTCTCCAACATAATGACTATAGGAACGGTGAGACATCAATTCTATTTTCATATTGTTAATGGATGTTTGTGTATGTTTGTATTTGTGTGAAAGAGGAAGATGAAAATGTAAACTGTGTCCACACGTATTCATGGATGTGTATGTCTTTACACACACACACACACACACACACACACACACACACACACACACACACACACACACACACACACACACACACACACACACACACACACACACACACACACACACACACACACACACACACACAGACGCACACACACACACACACACACACACACACACACACACACACACACACACACATTTACACACACACCCACACACACACAGGCGCACACACACACACACACACCCACACCCACACCCCCCCCCCCCACACACAACACACACACACACACACACACACACACACACACACACACACACACACACACACACACACACACACACACACACACACACACACACACACACACACACACACACACACACACACACACACACACACACACACACACACACACACACACACACACCGACATAGTTATGATGGGCGACTTTAATTGCAAAGAAGTCTGCTGGGAAGAGATGACAGCAAAGGGTGGAGACGGCTCATGGGGAAATGTTCTACTCGAGATGATTGTTGATCATACAATGACACAGTGGATGCAGGAGAACACTAGGTATAGAAATGAAGAAGAACCATCGAGACTGGACCTAATAATCACATCTGAACCTGGAATAGTGGAAAAGATTGAATATAAAACACCAATAAGTAAAAGTGACCATATATTGATGGAACTGGAATTAAATGAGGAAAAATACATGAGAAGAAATGAACAATATAGAAAAGGAAGAATGATGTATGAAAAAACAAACTTTGATAAAATAAGAGAATTCTTTCAAAAAGAAAACTGGGAAGGAATATACAAAGAAGGAACAACAGTGGAGGAGAAATGGAATATTTTGACAAAAATTTATAAAAAAGGAGTGGAACAGTATGTCCCAAGACAAAAACAAGAAAAGAAATATATAAAATGTTGGTACAGCAAAAGTTGTGAGGAGTTAAAAGACAAAAGAGATAAAGCTTGGACTAAGTGGAGAAAGGACAAAAGACCTGAAAAGTGGAAAATATATACTTGTTATAGAAATGAATATGTACAAGCGTGCAGAGAGGAAAAGAGAAAATATGAAAAAGATATCATAGAAAAGTGTAAAGATCAACCAAAACTATTTTACAGATTTGTAAACAACAAACTGAAAAACAAACAAGATTTGGAAAAATTAAGGCAAGGAGGAGTTGAATTAGAAATGGCAGAAATTATGAACAAACATTTTAAATCAGTGTTTACAAGAGAGAACATACAACCTGAAGAGATCGAATGGAAAGAGAAAGTCCCCCACATGAAAGAAATAGAAGTAACAAAGAATGAAATATTGAAACACTTGAGTAATCTAGATGTTAGAAAATCGCATGGACCAGATGAAATAGCAAACTGGATTTTGAAAGAATGCAGGAAAGAACTGGCAGACAAAATACATAGCATAATAAACAGTTCCTTGATGGAAGGAAAAGTCCCAGAAGATTGGAAAAGAGCAAATATAGTACCTATATATAAAGGGGGAAATAAGGAAGACCCTACCAACTATAGACCAGTCTCTCTAACAAGTACAATAGCAAAAATTTGTGAAAGAATTGTCAAAAGTAGATGGGTAAAATATTTAGAAAAAAAACAACGTGCTAAATACAAGGCAATTTGGATTCAGACAAGGACGATCATGCGTCACCAATTTGTTATGTTTCTATTCAAGGCTAATAGACATAATACAAGAAAGAGATGGATGAGCTGATTGTGCATTTCTGGACTTGAAAAAGGCTTTTGACAAAGTACCACACAAAAAGTTGCTTAAGAAATTAGAAACTGAAGGAGGAATACAGGGCAAACTGCTTAAATGGATGGAAAACGTTTTGCAAGAAAGAAAAATGAGAGTGGTGATAAGAGATAAACACTCAGAATGGGATGAAGTAATAATCGGTGTCCCACAAGGAACAGTTCTGGCCCCAATAATGTTTGCTATATATATTAATGATATGGATGAAGGAATTAAAAGTTATATGAGCTTCTTTGCAGATGATGCAAAACTGTTGAAAAAAGTGAAAACGGATGAAGATTGTGAGTCACTACAGAATGATCTGAACAAAGTACAGGAATGGAGTAGGAAGTGGGAGATGGAGTTCAACACTAAAAAGTGTAGTATAATGGAATTTGGAAAAAGCAAAAACAGAATAATAGGATCATATAAATTGGGAGAAGAAGGAATAAAAAAAGTAGAGAATGAGAAGGACCTGGGAGTCATTGTTATGAATAATATGTCACCTGAGAAACATATAAATAAGATTTTTGGAGAAACTTATAATTTGATAAGAACAATCAAAGTGGCATTTGCATACCTGGATGAAGAAATGGTGAAGAAAATTCTAACCACTCTGATAAGACCAAAATTGGAATATGCAGCAACAGTATGGTCACCAAGTACAAAAAAATGTATAAAAAAACTTGAAAGAATACAAAGAGCAATTACAAAATTGGCACCAACACTCTCAAAACTATCATATGAAGAGAGACTAGTAAAACTTGAACTACAGACATTAGAGCAAAGAAGAGAGAGAGGAGATTTGATAGCTATTTACAGAATCATGAAAGGCATAGAAGTTATTGATAGAGAGAATCTGATAAAATGGGATGATGGAAACACAAGAGGACACGGAAGGAAAATCAAGAAGGACAGCTATAGAAGAGATCTGAAAAAGAATAGCTTTCCTCACAGAGTAATAGACAGTTGGAACAAGTTGGATGAAAAAATAGTGTGTGCAAGAACAATACATGAATTTAAAAATAGTTTAGATAAAATGAGATATGGAGACGGAACCCCACGAGCATAGCTCTCCTTCCCGTGAAATACAACTAGGTAAATACACACGGTATATGTATTCTGTTTTGGTACCACTTTTAATGCCCATTCAGGCTATCATTAAATGATTTTATACAACTGAAAGAAATACTTCACTACACAAAAGGAGTTTATTTTTTCAATCAGATTATATGTTGTTGAGAAGACTGACATATGGAATGTGCATTTCTATATTCATTGTGTGTTTGCGAGTGTGAATGAGTTCCTATACCAACGCATGTCGATACAAGTCATTTGTTCTTTGTGTCATGTATCTTTTTTCATTTATGTTCTTTGGGCGCGTCATATTATCTGCACATTTGATTTATCTGTCTTACTATCACATACCCTGATGCACTGTCAACCTGTAACAATTTGCAGAAGACGACAGGATTGTTCTTTCAAATCATAGGAAATGCAACGGTGAGCGTCGATTCTTTCTTCTTCATGAGCGGACTCCTCGTCTCCTACGGCGTCATGAAGGAACTCCAGAAAAGAGGACGACTTGACGTCATAACGTTCTACGTCCACCGATTTATTCGGTACTTATCCACCACATATCTATTTACAACGCACTATGTATATATCCTGGTGGTTCGTGTAATTATTATAAAATTTCAACAAGTATTATCAAACCATATTCACACAGGAAGTAGCATCAAGTGTTTAGAAAAAAGACTCAAATTCTTGAAACTGAGAGAAGCTCATAGCATGTCGCAAGGAAAAATACTTAAGTTATGATAAACTAAGTTCAATACAACTACCGTTCTCTGTTGCCATTTCATGCATAAACCTTGTTGTTTGCCACACAGAAGGTTGTGATAATCTTAGCTAAATGCAAGTTCTGATATCTTTTGTTGTAATATACACAAGTATTCCTTCTTCGTTCTGTGCACTGGATGACATCGACCTTCTCTTTTCTGCATAGACTGACCCCACCAATCGCCCTCACCTGTGGTTACCTGACGACCATATCTCGCTTTTTTACATCGGGCCCACGGTCGGGCCTCTTCGACACTTTCCAGTCCAACATTTGCCAAAAACACTGGTGGAAAGACATCCTTTACGTCAATAACTTCTTGGGCTACAACGAAAAAGGCGTGATGGAAGATGTAAGGATTTTTTTTTCTATTCAATTCTTGTGGCCCCAAAATGGGGTCGGGGTTGTTTGGGGTTGATTTAGTCACTGGTTGCAAATGGGAAGGAGGGCAATTTCTTTACGTACTCTAACAAAGGCTACCTCCCGTATAAGGGAAATTAGGCCCATAGTATATAGATAGATTATACTAAAAACTATAATTGAAATGAAAAAATCACTACTACTTTTCTTTTATCTTTCAAAGAAAAAGTTTAACCTTTATCCAAAATTACCGCAGGAGAAAAAAAATACTTGAAGACATTATGTACATTTGTTTATTACATTTTCAGACAGAATAACAAACGCATAAGTATTATGGAATAAAGCTCAAGTTACTTGAAAGATATGTGTTGTTTATTTGTTAATTTTCTTTCAGTGTATTGGTCAGTGCTGGTACACGGCGGTGGACACTCAGCTTTTCCTAATCGCTCCTCTTCTACTCCTGCCACTCCACTTCTACCCTGGAATTGGTTAGTGTTCTCACACACTCCATTCACTAAGCTTCTGTCAGCCTCTTGCATGTACGAACGTAGCCACGCTTGCTTGCATACGCGCATGACATATCTGCAATGTTTGCAGAGGTAACATTGCAGACGCGTGCGCGCGCGCGCACACACACACACACACACACACACACACACACACACACACACACACACACACACACACACACACACACACACACACACACACACACACACACACACACACACACACACACACACACACACACACACACACACACACACACACACACACACACACACACACACACACACACACACACACACACACACACACACACACACACACACACACACACACACACACACACACACACACACACACACACACACACACACACACACACACACACACACACACACACACACACACACACACACAGTTCTACTAGGAGAAGGAATTTTTTTTTTTTTTTTTGCTCGAACAAATGCGTGGATGGTGGAGAATGCGTAGGCTGTTATTGGGGCAGTTGAAAAGACGGAAGGACCTGTAGACAGAGTTCACGAGAAGTGTGTGCGTAGCAGGAGAAAAGTGGACGAGTCGCCAATTAGGGGCAGCGTAAAATCGCTAAAGTAAAATGAGCGTGTCGCAGTGGGTGAGAGCGTGGGATGGTTGTGGCTTGTGCATGCAGGGAGATTGAGAGAAGATAGGCTGGTTAAGAGAATATATATAGCAAGGGAGGAAGAGAAGGAGAAGAAGATTACGACTAAAGAAGATATGGTGGGAAAGAGTAAAATATTAAGAATAAAAAAAAAAATGAAACCAATATGAGGAGAAAGAGAAACGAGGAATCAGAGAGCCATAAGGAGAGGTTAATAATAAAAAAAAAATGGAAGAGAGGAAGAGGAGGAGGGAAAGAAGGATATAGCCAAATTAGAGATTGTGGGAGAATTTAAAATATTAAGATTAATATAAAAAAAATATTCGGAGAATAAGAGGCAAAGAACAGGAAGGTAGAGAGATTATATCAATGAATCTTATAATTTTTTCTTTGCTCCTATTTTCAAACAACATAGCCTCTCACGCGCCCCCCAAACCCATCAAAGGAGTTTGAAAAACAACCGCAGATATTTTAGGGCTTATCTGTAATGTCTATTAGAAAAAATATATTTCAACAACCTTTGATCACAAGTCTACGACCATAGCGAATCACGCGTGGACTAACTCATTATCTTGATTCTTTTTGCAGGACAGATTCTTCTTTGCTTCGTCAGTCTGGTCTCTGTGATGATTCCCGCCATCATCACAGTCGTGGGCGATTACCCGCCTGGACTCATCACAGGAGTTCCGTAAGTATTATACACATACTCTTATCCAGCTACGATCCGTTCAACTCGTTCAGTTCCGAGAACTGTTCAAATTAAACAGTCATTAGACGGGTCAGTTTGGCTCAGGAGAAAGAGACCTCAACCAGTTTCTGATATATTTGTGGTTCGTGGGTATATTATGATAAACTCCTTTGCTCCAGTGACATACTTGGCTATTTCTATTTAGGATAAGTGCTATTGTTTGAGCACCTGAATTCGATCCACATGCATCTATACAACAGATCCTCTATGTTGATATTGATCTTATGTAAAAAAAATCGTAATACAACAGTGATAATTTGCATATTTCCTGATATGGCATGAGTTAGTTTCGGATGCCCACAGTATTTCATTAGATTATATGCAACGCATTGGCAGACTTTAGGCTACTGGATGTGGAAGACATAGGTGGGTGGAATGAACTTCAGGGAAGACCGAAAATTAGATGGATGGATGGATGGGGTGAAGGGGGTCTTGAGTAAAAGGGGAATGTCTGTTGGTCAGGGAAGAGAGAAGGCAAGATATATGGGAAAGTGGAGAATGGTTGTGAATGGAATATAATTAATTAGACGAGGCTTGAAGGGATTTCACCCCGTCTTCTCTATTTTCGCCTGAGGGGACGAAAAGGGAAGGTCGCCAATGAAATGAAACGGAGGGGTCCTGCTGTGGAGGTGCTGTGTCCTGTTTCACTGATTTTGACCCGGGCAGTAGGGGGGAGACAAGTATGACCCTTCACCCAGCAGGAGCTAAGACGGAAGGGAAACTAATAAGTGACAGATGGGTGTGGGATGGGATGAGAGTGGGTGTGTGCCTTAGGTGGCCACCTCCCTTACAAGGGAGGAAATCCTTTGGTATATGATTAGATTTATTTTCCTTGGTCATGACCAGAACTCTGGTAAGGTTTAGTTATTACTCGAGTGCCTATAATCACAGGTCTTGTTATCGGGACAAAACGGCGAGCACAAGAGGAATTTCTCACAAGTGTGTTTCTGTTGCAGCGCTGGAGTGGGCAATCGCTACATGCGCTACATCTACGTCACTCCCTGGTGTCGTGCTGGGGCCTGGATCGTGGGCATTTGGACCGGGTATATCCTCTTCAAATATAACCAGAAGAGATTCAGTCTAAAGACTGTAAGTATATAGGACTCCACACTGAATTATTGACTTTAAAATGTTCATACGGAATATCCTGAGGTACATGAGGGTTCTGAGTAAATCTTGAAGTACTTTTACCTTTCAGTTTATTATGAGAATTTCTCATATTCTATATTAACAATACTACAGAAAATGTTACATATTCAGTAACGGCAGTTACATTAACATGGTGAAAATCGTAGGGTGGGAAGGGATGTTTGTTTGTGTATGGACTTGTGTTCGTTTAAATTCCCTCTGCATCCACTCTCCACAGTGGCAGGTCGCGGCCGGCTGGGTAACTGCCGCGTTCATGGCTTTGTCGGTCCTTTTCGGAATGTGGAGCTACAACCAATTCTTCCAGCCCAAAGAATATGACGTCATGACGCAGTTCTTGTACGGAGGATTCCATCGAACTGTCTGGGCAATGGCGCTGGCCTGGGTCGTCTTCGCCTGTCACACTGGATATGGAGGTACGATCCGCTTGAACATTCAGATAATGCAAACAGGGGTGTAACTGAAATCCTCTTTTGATATAATTTGTAAGGAGTTTTTGAGCTTTATGGGACTATTTTCAGGTTTTGTCAACACGTTTCTGTCGTATCCGGCGTGGCAGCCGCTCAGTCGGCTCACCTTCACCATGTTCTTAATGTCGATCTTGGTCCAACAGACAATTGGCTTTTCCAGAAAAACTCCCATCTACTTCACTCTCACGGAAATAGTAAGGGCATTCTATTTTCCTACCTTTGACCTACTAGACAACATACAAAGTATAATATAACGCATGACAAAGGCGCGAGATTTTCCATGGTGATACGAAGCGCTGGTAAATCAAAGCCCATGACAACAATGATATTTTGTTATTGGGAATATGACGCGTGGAATGAGTGCCTCTGTGATGAAAAGGAGTCATTAATAAAGGTGGATAAACACTTCAGATCCTGGAGACTTGTGGTTCCATGTTCATCGTATCCATTGCTGCCACGATCGTCACTCTAACCGTCGAATCGCCTATTATTGGTCTTGAGAAAATTCTTTTCGGGAGATCAGGTGAGATTTTCTTTCTTTCTTTCTTTCTTTCTTTGTGAATTACATCCAAAATATAGGATCTTATGTGGTTTCACACATACTAGACCTAAAGTCGAATCTATTCTTTAAGAAGGCTTCACTTTAAGGGGTTAAGATTAGGATTACACATGTGCACTCGATAAAGGCTTGAATAATATTTCAGTAAATAAGTGCAGTTTTCCGTGTGATTTTATATTATTCAGTCTTCATTTATTCAAATTGTTTTATTTTTGGTTGAAATATGATACATAAATCAAAGGGAATATTTTTATGATCTGAAATATAAGTTAATTTGAAATACATAACCAATTTCAGACGATCACAAATACAAACACAAACACACACACACACACACACACACACACACACACACACACACACACACACACACACACACACACACACACACACACACACACACACACACACACACACACACACACACACACACACACACACACACACACACACACACACACACATGCGTGTGAGAGAAAGAGAATATTTGCAACATATGTATTGATTCTATGTTTTGTATTATTTCACAGGACCAGCTCCTAGAGGAAAAGGAAAAAGCGATCATGTTCCCTTGGCGAGTCGATCTGTGGCTCTTCGACAGACGTGGAGAAAGAACTCGAAGAGTTCTTCGAAGTCAAGTACCTCGAGTGTTCCCTAAAAGACCTCAGTGACGTCATGTCGTCGTGCAGGTGTTCCCATCCAAACCATCGAGCTGATTTCCTGACACTTGCTGGGCTATGTCGCAGATGCCTGAAAGGCTGATGTGACACAAGAGTAGATGGTGGAGTGTATACGCTATCTTTATATGAACACATTATTCCCTTCGGGGAAAAAAGGGGCTATGCTAGTGAGGAAATGCCTGGAAAGTGGCAGCTAGTCATTACTGTACAAACATTGGTTCAATAGGCTACGTTTATTTTTCTTCTTCTTCTTGAGTAGAAGAGTAACCCAGTCAAGGATCGCCACTTTGGGAAAAAATATTCAAAGACGTTTACGTATCCTGGTATCGATGCGAATTCTACGGATACACTGTCTCACGGACCAAATGAGTAGGTCTGCCCCAGACAATGTCTGCCGAACATAGATCTCCCAAATGTGCTTCCTGAGGTCTTTTGAAGTCTGTATAACCGGGGAGATGACGTCGGTTGGCAAGGAGTGTTAAGAAATCTCTGCAGACGTTCGCTGACACAAAGAAACATAGAAAAGCTCAGATATAAGTGAAGTAGAACCGAGAGAAACTGTAAAGATTAAATGATTATATTTCATTACCGATAAACAGCGCTTCTTTCCAATATTGGGTCGAAGTGGTGGTAGTCGTAGGGATATTAAATGAGAGTGGAAGGTGGTAGAACTGAGAGACAGCAGGAAATGAAAGTGTTTAGTGTTCGTTTTTCCAGTGGAAATTATTCCCCAATCATAAAAGAATATGTGACTTTGGTGCAAAGGGGTTGTCACTAAAGTCTCCAACGTATCGACTGCATAAATGTTTGCATATAATATCCCATACTGGGAAGTAATAGAGTACAAATGGGAATATGCATTTGTCGTACACGAACTCTGTCCGAATGATGATACCTGATATCTTCGTAAGTCAGCTTCTCAGCCATAAGCTATATATTTTTTTTGTAATTTCCTTCCTGTGCCTGTAGTTCTTCAGGTACAGGGGAGATGAATACATTTAACTGTGCCGCAGAAAGGTTTTCCAGGTACTGAAAACGTGTCACATAAAGCAGCCCCTTCATCTGGACTAGTGGAGTTCCCCAAGGTTTTGTCTGTTCGCCATTGCTATTCGGAAGATATAAACATTACTCAGCTTAAGGGCTGATATATACTGCATCCTGTTTTCTGGATGAGTCAAGACTATATTAAAAAATGGCGATCACTAAGACTAGCTGAATATTCAAAATTATACGGAAAAAATTGTACAATTGTTTTGGAAGTATATTTTAATGCTTAATGAATGTAAAATTGTGCATATTAGTATATGCCACAGTGAATGAAATTACATGTTAAATAGAAACAGTAACAGAAGTGTAATTTAACAAAAATAATGATATTGATTCTAGATCAAATAAACACTGTTATAAAGTAAATAGATAAAGTGATATACAGTCGTATCTTCACAAGGTACATATTGTATTACACTCCATCCATACTTTAAACTAAAGTGTCTTCGTCTGGTTCCTGAACTTTACCATAGTTTATGTCATATTTTTAGATCATGTTTTTGCATAGACATCTGAATGATCTAGAAGATGCTGGGTTTATCTTGCGCATTTAGTGTAATTAAAACGAATATCTTTATTGCAATACTTTGGAATGATAAAGTGGAATACTAGTCATACAATGAGTGTGGATTTCAAATATATATTTCGACATTAGGGAAGGTACACTTAGAATGTAAAATCAGGAGAGAGTATTGTCATGAACATTATCAAAAGATAACGACAGCTATCAAATAACACCATAAACCTTGAATTGTCCTGTTTTTTGTCACATATTCAGGTTTTGTTGGATTTCCAAATAGTTAGGAGTGAGTTTTTTTTTTTAATAAAACATGAATTAGATAACCATACTTTTAAAACACTCTTATTCAGGAATTAGAGAAAATATTTACGTTGTAAAATCAAAAGAACAAATTAATATATATATATATATATTTTTCTCTATATTTTCTATCATTCTAAAGTTGTTATGTATTTTCTATTTGGAATCTTTATTTTCTGTTATTCTACAGCAGAGATAAAGATTATGAGATTAATTCGAGGGGGATATTTCTCTATTTTCGTACTGTCCGAAACAGACCCATTGCATACATTTTCACAGTGGATTTCACATGTTTATCTGTGTTGTAGTCCTCATATAATAAATTTGATTTTTGTAAGCATATTTTCATCAACTCACCAACGAGGAAAGATGTGTTTACATTGCTCTGATGTAGCATGGTCCAGGTTTGGCCGTATTTAATTGAACATAGGAAATTCTTGAAAATTGTCGTAGGAATTAAATATTCTGGCTGCTCTCACTTTTATATCTTGAACCAGCGAGATCATTATCATTACCTCCGTCGATCCACTGGCCTTTCAGATCCTGGGAAGTTAATATAATTCAAATTAATAATCCACGCATACATTCCCAAGACTGGTGTGTTATCAGTTTATTTGGGAGAAAAATTATTTCCGCATGATGATGCAACAGACCTGAAGAGGTTTGTTTTGTGTTATCTTATGCACCATGTGACCAGGTGACCGTTATTTCCTATCATGACGTTATGACGTCATAACGGTAATCTGAGGTTTGTTTATAGTCTATCAGATTGAATGACTAGAGTTGAATAATAGAAATGTAAACAGGGAAATAAATAAATGGATTAATAAAGTAAGCTAATAAGTGAACATATAAATGAATAAAAAGGTGATAAACAAATAAATAAATAATTAAGTACATAAAGAAGATTGAATTTACTAATTACCAAAGGAGCAGATATGATTGATTCTTTAAGGTACGTGTATCGTATAAGAAAATATGATCATGTAGCGCTATAATTTCAATTGGCTCACTCCCTTAACGCGTCTAACATCAGATTAGAAAAAAGTGATTGTACTAACACACGCACTAATGATGCACAGTATACATGAACGCATCGGTTCTTTAGACTTTGAGACCCACCTCTTTTTTTGAGGATGAGTTTCTCGAGGGCCAGTATAGGCGACTCAACACTGAGGGATACGAATACGGACACTATTCCAGTCACGAAGAGAGTTCCGCAAGTCTCCAAGATCTGAAACAAATGAAATACATAAATAAATAGACGTATAAGCAAACAAACAGACATATCACCGGATGTACATCATTATTTCCAGTTTTCTCTCCCAAAATGTATAAAAATGATTACCTTGTTTGTATACGTAAGATAGATGGTAGTCTTTAGGCAGTAACTCAGTGTCTGCTGTATCGGTACCGACATCAGGAACATTGTGTATGTAAGGCGGCTGAGAGGTTGCCACGCCGGGTACGATAGGAAAGAGTTCACGAGGCCTGAGGATCATAGAGTATATGTATAGAAAGAAAGTAAGGGTTTGTTTTCATTTATTTTAGTTTCATGTATGCGTTCTTTTCAAGAACGAAACAAGTCAAAGGTGACTCATGGAGTGTCCTCACTCTCGCTAAGTCATGATTAGATTTGACTGAATTATATTGTTAACATGTGTGATGAAATAAACAGTCGTAATTAAATCTAAGATTAACAGTCGGTTGATTTTTAAATTAAGAATATATCTTTCAAATAAAGAGATCTTGTTGGTGATGATAAAACCCTCATAGACGAAACTCTGTTGGTGTCTAGCAGTGAAATATTTCAAACGGAATGCTTTGCGGACTTTTAGTAAATGTGACCGTGTAGTGAAAGGTGTGGACCTTTAGTATATTTACTGAGTAAACGTGATCGTTAACTGAAAGCTTCACTATTTCTATTGCTATAAAATGAATATACAAAACCTCCATATCCGTTTTGGCAGGCTATGACAACCCACGCCAGAGCAAGAGCCCAGGCAGTTCGGTGGAATCCTCCATAGAAGAACTGTGTCATGACGTCATATTGCATAGGATGGAGAGCGTCATCGTAGCTGTACATGCCAAATAGCACCGCTAGAGCCACAAACACAGCAACCGTCCACCCTGTCACAACCTGCCACTGAGGACAAAAGATCTAATAAATATCTGGAAGAAAGACCTCTTGGGAACTGGAATTTCACAAAGAAAAAAATATACGTTATATATTCCTAAACTGTCGTACTTACAGTCTCCAGGAGGATTCTGTTTTTGTTTTGCTTGAAGAGGATGTATCCCGTCCAAATGCCAACAATCCAAGGCCCTGCGCGGCACCAGGGGACGACGTATACGTAGCGCATGTAATGATTACTCTCGTTAGCCCTGCAAGCATTTCAACTCGTTCACTCTCCAGTATTTCCAGAATTCTTGTTCACCGTCCAGTATTTCCAGAAATCCAGTGGTCATGAATATGACTTATACTTGCATCCGGACACTTTAATAATCTCAAAGACGCTGAATCATCGAAAGTTGCAAAATCATAAAAAAATCAAAGTTAATTGTGGTAAATGAGAATATGGTGCATTTGAACAATATAGTGCCACTTCAGTGAAGTAGCTTTGGTTCCCAACAGCCCTGGCCAGGCGGGGAGTAGACCTAACGTCGTCCTGAAAAACCCAGCGGCTTGCCGCAACTGATAGGTCTTTGCCCTGCAAGGGGTTTCTCACTTCCCACTGCGTAAGAGTGGGATGGTGAGTGAGTTTCTTATTTCATTGAACCTCAGTGCAGTTACGTCATGAATAACCTTTTTGAAGGTTAAAAAAAATCAATATATTAGTATCACTTTCGATAAATATGAAAATTGGGATGGGGTGGGGGCAGGCTTTCTTGCAAGCCAAATTACTGGATCACCACCTCCACATGATACCCCATAGAACTGAATCCCACAAAGGAAGTAGATGCTAAATGCGTGATAGCGACTGATCGACCGACAATATCATCTGCTAATAACATAACTTTCCTCCACTTATCTAACAAAAACTTCATTTTTCATCTATATACTAATAAAATAATTCCTGTTGATATAAATCTAAATCAGACCGGAATCCGGAAATCCCCGGGCAAGCCTCTGGGAACTCCTGGGGAGTCCCTTGGGAGCCCTTGGATAGTCTCTGGAGAACTTGCGAGCAAAGCGAGCTCGCTCAAAGGGCCGAGCCCCTGCGTAGCGGGGTCGGGCGCAGCCCGTTGCTCGTTGAATAAATCTGAGAATGACATTACGCGATAGTGGGGTCAGATGATTATTTTATTTTCTAATATGTTTTCAATTTTTTTCCTCGAATGTAGCCATGCCATTTTAAGTTTGAATTAAGCGACACATTTTCGAGTGTTTTATGATTTCATATTTATAATTTAACAATTCACACCCGGCACCTGAATTTATTTCCTAAGACGTTGTGGAAATGGGGATGGGGATGGGGTTGGGGGAAGACGTACCCAAGAAAGATGAGGGAAGTTGGAGTGAGGTCATACACAACTGTGACGATGGCTGGTGTCAGAACGGAAGCTAGGGTGACCAGGTACAAGAAGCCACGGCCTAAAAAAAATTTTTTTTTTTATAAACATATAGATAAGTAAACAGATAAATAAATCAATAAATAAATAAACATGTAAGAAAAAAATTCATATACTGAACTACAACTAGAATAATGAAAAAAGAAAGTAATACACACACACACACACACACACACACACACACACACACACACACACACACACACACACACACACACACACACACACACACACACACACACACACACACACACACACACACACACACACACACACACACACACATATATATATATAATATATCTATACATACATGTATATATATATATATATAATATACATATATATATATATATATATATGTGTGTATATATATAAAAGAAACTAACGAAGCGGATCGCTTTCGTATATTACATCATCAATGCACTGAAGATGTAATATACGAAAGCGCTCTGCTTCGTTAGTTTCTTTTTCCAAGTGGTCTACTTTGCATAAGTGAACATACGTACCCGTGTTCTTATTAGCATATATGTGTATATAAATATATATATATATATATATATATATATATATATATATATATATATATATATATATAGATAGATAGATACAGTGGAAAGATGGAGTTGAAGAAGTCCTAGAGGCAAATGGATTAGGAAATACAGAGGATTTGAGGGAAGAAGAAAGCTTTGGGAGGACTAACTGGACAAGAGTTCTGGCTTTCCTGACAGGCTAAAAGCATATCTGGGAGCAGAAGTAAGAAGTATAAGAAGTAAGAAGTATATATATATATATATACATATATACATATATATACATATATACATATATATACATATATACATATATATATATACATATATGTATATACATATATATATATTTGTGTCAATTGACAATTGGAAATAAACTCTTCTGCTGGGATTCGAACCCTTGCCTGAGCGGCTTGCGTCTTTACAAGACAAGGACCGTAGCCACTACTCCATCTCGACCCTTCAAAACGAAACGACTTAGTTCACGGCCCAGTCGTTCCGTGAACTAAGTCGTTTCGTTTTGAACGGTCGAGATGGAGTAGTGGCTACGGTCCTTGTCTTGTAAAGACGCAAGCCGCTCAGGCAATGATAAAATTGCTTAACATGTTGGAACACAGCTGAGCTCTATTGTCCTTATCATAACATAAACGTTCCATTAGATATGAACAAGAAAGCTCAGCTGTGTTCCAACATGTCAAGCAAATTAATCATTGTTTAGATTGGGACAAAGCTGAGCTTATTTATAAATCTAAGTGTGAGTTCAGGAGAAAAATGGTAGAATCTACCATCATTGAATATCAGCCCAATATGAATATTTCAAAGGGGCAATGGTCCCCGGATATAATGTCCGGACTTTTCATCTCTAACTTACTAAAAACACATTTACCTCCTGACCTCACATACGGAGCGAGCCGAGGGTAGAGACCTCTTCCCATGTCCCCCCCTCTTATGTCAAGGTTGCTACTTAAGTAACACACTCTCTCTCTGAATTGTATCTACTGAAGAGGATTGCAGTTTGCAATCGAAATATATAGATTCCCCGTTTCCAGTCTTTTCTACTCCAACAGTGGTTTCTACGTACATACATACATACATATATATATATATATATATATATTGAGACATTCTGACAGGTTGATGTAAGCGGAATAGGAAACACAGGAGTCTTAGTCTTGAGTTTATTCCTGACTAGTTTCGCAGGTATGCTTTTTCAAAGGAATATGTGTACAAACGGGCTGTGGGCATTATATACATGGGGTGGACCTCACCACCTCTCCGAGTTGCCATAGTTGGTGGCGAATGTGAACATCACATTGTGGCTCACGTAACAATGAAGACATTTTTACAATTAAATATGATAACACTAATACCAAAGAAATTATTAATAGAAAATGTAACAATAGTAGTGAAAACGATGAAGATAAATATTTAATTATATTAACAATAATAACAAAATTGATAGTAGCAATACAGGAAATAATAACTATTCCTTGGTTATTAGTATTATCATTTTTATTTATTATAGTTTTTATTATTATTACTTTTATTCTATTTTATTGTTATTATTTCCTGTATTGCTACTATCAATTTTGTTATTATTGTTAATATTATTAAATATTTATCTTCATCGTTTTCACTACTATTGTTACATTTTCTATTAATAATTTCTTTGGTATTAGTGTTATCATATTTAATTGTAAAAATGTCTTCATTGTTACGTGAGCCACAATGTGATGTTCACATTCGCCACCAACTATGGCAACTCGGAGAGGTGGTGAGGTCCACCCCATGTATATAATGCCCACAGCCCGTTTGTACACATATTCCTTTGAAAAAGCATACCTGCGAAACTAGTCAGGAATAAACTCAAGACTAAGACTCCTGTGTTTCCTATTCCGCTTACATCATATATATATATATATATATATATATATATATATATATATATATATATATGTGTGTGTGTGTGTGTGCACGAACTCTGAATGATGTGGAAATACAGATTAGTCGGTTCCTTTGTAAATATCGGGTGAAGGTACAGGGGGTACCTCAGATGGGGAAGAACCACCAGCCTAGAACAAGGCGAGTGTGGGTACCCAAGCCAGGAGGCGCTGAGTAGCCTACCTGAGACTGTCGGAAGGCAAGTAACTAACT
>NC_134790.1:24199639-24222139 GCF_046742065.1 Oratosquilla oratoria
AAGTATATTTCTTGAGTAACTATCACACTCCTAATTAGCAGCGTTAGGTGTGGTAGAAACTGTGGATCGTGGTTGTACATACATGACCTGCGGCTTCATACCTAAAATTTGGTAATCCTTCTATATTCTTCTATCTTAATGAGATACGTACAGTCAGGATCAAACGTTTCGACCCACCTAGAGTTTTAAGAAACAAAATTAAAATTCTTTGTCTGACTATTTATTATCATTCAAGAAAATTACCCGACTGTGAGCTAAATACTACATAGGAAAATATATTCCGTAATAGAAAAAAATAATCATATTGACGTTGTGGGAATTGTAGAGTAGGTCTAAACTTTTGCACCTGCCTGTACAGTCACTAGCTAAGAATAGCTGTCCTAGAAAACGTAAGATCAACGTCTTCACGTGAATTATTCTCCACAGACTTACGTCATAGGCTGCGTAGATATTTCCAACGAAAAAGATGTTGTAAAAATGTTGGTGTGCGTAGATCACCCAGTACATAGATAACACCCTGTAATAAACAAATAGATATATGAAAAATAAGTAAATGAATAGGTTAATGAATAAAAAAAAAATAGATAAATGAATGAATAGATGATAAACAAAAATATATGTGAATGAATAATGATAAATGAATAAATAAAATTAAATGAACAAATAAATACACGAATAAATAAATTAACAAACAAGTAAATAGGTAAATGAATGAATAAATAAGTAGATAAAAGAATAAAAATCATGAATAAATAGATGAATAGATAAAATGATAAACTTATGAATTAATTAATAGCCAAATAAATGATAATTAAACACAGGAATAAATAGGCAAACAAATAAATGAGTAAATAAACAAACTAAAAAACAAATTGATGAATGAATAGAAAAGATAAATGAATAAACAAATATATAAAAAAGTAAATGAATAAATAAAGACAAACAAATAAATAGAAAAAAAAAATACAAACATTAATCTATCAATTGAAAACATTTTCGGTCGGCTTTAGCCCAAGATGTAGAGTAGAAACCTCATTTAACTGAGGAGTCTATTGAAACCTCTTAAACAAACCTGCCACCGGATTTATAGAAGCGATGTCCTATCAGGAAGTATCGGTCGTCGTTGAACGGCCTAGCAAGCGCTGCCAAGAATCAGCCCATTTTGATTTGCACCCTGGAGGACATAATTCCATCTGCTTGAACCTACTTTCCTCCTCGTCACCCGAATCCTCCACAATTCAACACTTCCTGCCCTTACTCACCCCGTTGCTGTACTCTTAGGTTTAGTGTACATATCTGATACAGGTTGTTCTTAACTTACGCGATTTTATTTCACGCTTATTAGATTTAACGCAATTGATAAGAATAACACATTTCGTTTAGATTATGTGGTTTATTAACACGAGTTGGGTTCAATTACTTTTTCTCTCTCTCTCTTTTTTTTTTTTTCATTCAGAAATATTCCTTAAGAAGCTATCTATCTCTAAAACGTATAGTATAACAAATTTGATTTAAGCGATTCTTTATTTACACGATGCCTCTCGGTCTCTATATATCGCGTAAAATAAGAACTCCCTGTACCTGGCGGGTAAGGCATTTTCTAGCTATCAACGCCCTCACCTGATGCCATGGATGCAGGCAATGGTCCCTGGGGCGCTCTCCTGTGACACGTGGAAGATTTTCCTGAAGTTGGTGCTCAGGGAAAACGCCAGAAAATATCTTGCTGGGCCTGTAAAGGTGGAGAGGCAGATTAAGAGATATAAAAAAGAGAAGAAAATAGAGATATAAACATACCTACATATCTACATACAAACCTACCTACCTACCTACCTACCTACATACATAAATACATACATACATACATACATACATACATACATACATACATACATACATACATACATACATACATACATACATACATACATACATATGCAAGGTTGACCACGAAGAAAAACTATTAAAGCAGAGCGCTTTCGTGTATTCACATCTTCAGTGCAAATAATACATGTATTATTTGCACTGAAGATGTGAATACACGAAAGCGCTCTGCTTTAATAGTTTTTCTTCGTGGTCAACCTTGCATTTTCAAGAACACACGCTCCCAGTGTTTTTCCTGCATACATACATATACTTCATACGAGTTGCCAGCAATCAATCTTATTCAATTGCAGTAGAGGTCTTTTAGCGAAAGTTTGAATAAAAAACCACCTTTTCTTATGTTTTGTTTGTCACTCAAGTCGATGAAAATGTCGAGAACAGCGGATGATAGCATCAAGAAGAGTAGGACTGCCAGCAGAGCTCTGAGAAAAAAAAAAAAAATGTCAGAAACGAAACGACACCTAAACACGGAAAAGTTGCTCAGAATCTTCCTGAAATCTTTTTCATTACCTTTGTAAATTCATTTTAAAAATGAGGAGAATAATACTTGCTCTGATTGATGTACAAGTGAATAGCAAAAAATTCTAGAATAAAGTGTCAACGAAGGAAGTGGAATAAGATTCATAGAGATGGTTAGAATAGAGATTGAAAGAAAGTGAAAAAAAAAAGGTGAGGAGCCTACGCCAGGAGGCGCTGAATAGCTACTGCCGAAGCCGTCACCTTTGACCTATTATGCGTTTTTGGGACTGTTGGAGGGCAAGTGGTAACTAACATTCATTGCTGGGAATCGGAAGGAAGTGCGGGATTCGAACCCACAACTAAGCAAATGCGAGACCAGCACGCTTTCGATTATGCCACCAGCACACACAAAAACAAGGGACAGTGGAAATTGAGAATGGATCAGCAAATGGTTACGAAGGAGAGGGAGGGAAACCAGTTGTCTTAAAGAGAACATTGTGTGACTCCGGGCCGTAGGGGGGGGGGTCTTTTATATCACTTCTTAGAATACTTACATGAGTGCGGTGTCTCCGGGTAGGAGCTCGGGTTGGTCTCTGTCTGTGTGGCATCCGACTCCCAGAAGTTGTCCCTCTTCAAGGGCATCAGCCACCGACTCCTGTGCATTCAGACCTCTGGTCACCATGCGTGGATACCCGTTTCACATAACCTACACCCGCCGTCGCATATCTTATCGGCTAGAAGAAGACGAAGAAGAAGAGGCACAAAAAGAAGACAAAAAGGGAGAAGACGAAGAAACTCATGAAGAATAAGAAGAGGCTCAAGAAGAAGGAAAAGGTGAAAAAAAGGAGACAAAGGGAAAGGAGAAGGAAAAGAAGAAGACGAAGCACAAGGAGACGAATAAGTACAAGAAGAAGAAGAAGGAGGAGAAGAGGCACAACAACAAAAATAATCTCAAGAAGCAGAGACACAAGAAAAAGAAGAAGAAGGGAAAGCAAACGAGGAAAAGAGAAAAAAGAAGGGGAGGGAAAAGAAGAGGATGCACAAAGAGAAGAAAAAGAAGAAATGGCAAATCGACGTAGGTGGTCCACTCAGCAGTTTTGTCAGATACTACAATGCATCGCCAATATATCAGTAGATGTTTCCTTTGTATACAATTTTGCTGAATAATATGAACCAAGATCTTATTATTCGTCCATTTTGATTTTTCATACAGATATTAGTTTGCGATATATATATATATATATATATATATATATATATATATACATACATATGTGTATATGTATATATACTGTATATATATATGTATATATACTGTATATATATGTATATATATTGTGTATATATGTATATATATCTGCCAAGTAATGTAACACATTTATGTAAATACACTAAAGACCCACTGTTGATTGGGTTAAGAAAAGTAAGGAAATAACGATTTCTGCTGAAGTGGATCACAGCCAGTGATCGAAATATACGGAAATCAATATTTCCTTTCTTTTCTTAATCCAATCAACAGTGAGTCTTTAGTATATATATATATATATATATATATATATATATATATATATATATATATATACATAAATATATATAATAATACATATATATATATATATATATAGAGATGTGTGTGTGTGTACATACATATATAGATATATATATCTATATATATATATATATATATATATATATATATATATAAATGCTTTAAATATGTGCAGTTATGACTTTGCTTATTACGACCGCACAAGAACTAGAGAAAGATAACAGTTTCTAACGTTGCAGGTATATCGTCTAATATTTCCTATATTCATTCTAGAAATCCCGATTGCTCGCAACGATTCACTTCAGAGAGATAGTCACTCGTGGTAAGTGGTCCACTGAAAAACAAAGAATTACCTGAAGGTCCTCCTGCGTACAGGAACTTGGCATACAAGTGCCGTAGGTGAGAAATCCCAGAGGGGTAAATCCGGGTCCTGTCCCGGACACTTGTCCAATACGCGAAGTCGCCCCGGAGAACTCACCTAAGCTTCCGGATTTGGGTGGGCGTCTGAAAGGGGAAGAGTTTTTTCAGAAGGAGATATGTGGTAAAGGTTATATCATACACGCTGGAAGAACATACACGTATATTCACCCCCCCCCCCACAAAATCATAATTGCTCACACTTAGTCCTTACACTACAACTTCCCCCCCCTCTAACATTAATTCGCAACGCCTCTAAAACTTTCCTCCAATAAGTCTCTAAAGGGGTCAATAGGAAGAATACCAAAGGAAATATACCTGTAGGTGACGGAGCAATACTTTCCACGTAGGGACACTTCTCCGTCAGTGGAGTTCCTCCTCAGGCTCAGACACTCCTCATAAGACCCGTCGGCGTTCAGGTTCCCCCATAGAAGGCCGTCAGGGACTTTCCCCCACGCGTCCAACACTGCACAACGAAAATGGTATGTATTGTATGTATGTATGTACGTATGTATGTATATATGTATGTATGTATGTATGTATGTATGTATGTATGTATGTATGTATGTATGTATGTATGCATGTATATATGTATGTATGTATGTATGTATATATGTATGTATGTATGTATGTATGTATGTATGTATGTATGTATGTATGTATGTATGTATGTACATATGTATGTATGCATGTATATGTATATATATATATATATATATATATATATATGCATGTATGTATTGTATTGTATATATGTATGTATGTGTGTATGCATGTATATATGTATGTATGTATGTATGTATGCATGTATATATGTATGTATGTATGTATGTATGTATGTATGTATGTACAGTATGTATTTTATTGTATGTATGTATATATGTATGTATGTATTATATTGTATGTATGTATGTATGTATGTATGCATGTGTGTATGTATGTATATATGTATTCATGTATGTATGCATGTATGTATGTATTTATATATGTATACATGTATGTATGTATGTATGTATGTATATATGTATTCATGTATGTATGCATGTATGTATGTATTTATATATGTATACATGTATGTATGTATGTATGTATGTATACATGTATGTATACATGTGTGTATACATGTATTTATGTATGTACACATGTATGTATATATTGAGCCAACATTATCAAGCTTTGACAAATTATGATACATATATTTTTCTCTCTCATTTTGTCAACCTAGGTTATTTTGGAGTCTTCCTTTGGTGTAGTAACCCAATATGCCAATTTTCCTATCATTCCTGTAAGTGTTTAGTGTTCAGTCGGCTTCTGAACATGCTAATGAATACGCGTACGAGTGAATATAACAAATACGTATATAAATGAACGCAAAAAAATGGTATATGGCAACCGTTACTTTGTATTGTCCGGAGGGAGCCTTCCTGAAGTTCTTGAATCATTATCTTGAGGTCTTCCCTGCAGGCTTCACTCGTCCTGTTGCTCTCCGGGGATGGAAGGTACATCGAAGGCCAAAGCTCAAAGTTCCTTAACCATGCCATCAACCAGAACCGTGAAACTGGAAAAAGATGAAGAAGGTGAGGAGCCTACGTCAGGAGGCTCTGAGTATCTGTGGCCGAAGCCGTCACCTTTGACCTATTGGAGCAGGTGACAAACAGTCACCGCTGGGCATTGGAGAGGAGAGCGAGACCGGCACGCTGCCGATTACGCCACCAGTGGAAGTTGATAAAGTTTAGAATTATTCAGAGGTTTTTGTTGGGGTTGGGGCAAGATCATGATCTGAGGCGGAACTAATTGACTGGTTTATTTGTTTATTTGTTTGTTTATTCAAATATTAATTCATTTCTTCATTTGCTTATTCATTCGTTTATTCATTAACTTATTTATCTGTTACTCGTTTATTTGTTTATTGACTCGTTTATTTATTCATCTATTTACTTATTTACTTATATATTGATTGATTTATTTACTTATCTATTAATTTATTTACGTATATATTTATTCACTAACTTATTCATTAATTCATCAGTTGATTAATTAATTAGTTCATTTGTCTATTTATTCATTAGTTACATTATTAATTTATTCATCTATTAATTGATCAATTAATTACTTTACTATCTATTTATTTGTTTGTTTATTGATGTATCTATTGATCTAAATATCTATCCAATCATTTCTTGATTAATTTCTTATATATATGCTTATTAATTTATTTATTCATCTGTCTATTCATTTATCTATTTATCTAATTATTCATTTGTGTCATGTCTCTTTGATGACAATCTCACCGTTTGGGATGAAGGGGTGGTTGATCCGATCATAAGGCTCTGAAACCCAGTTGTCATCAAGAGGTTTAGATTCCAATTCCGTAGTTTCAACATCGAATCCAAAGGTATTTGATTCTCCTCTCGTCATCTGAGCATCGTATCCGTGAAGGAAAAATAAAAGAAACGCTTGGCCGAGTAGTGTCTTCATGTTTCTTATTGTCACCAGGTTCTGACGTCAATGAAACACTTAACTAGTAAATAAAACACTTAGATAGTTTCAATTAAAAGAAGTTTGTATCAAGAACGTTTGAATATTTTTTTTAAGTATAACATTTCAGTTTATATTTTCTTTTAAATATTATAACATTTGAATCACTTTATATATAATAAATGAATCATTTCACACGTTTATATCTCTTTTTTTTTATAAGTTTGATGTTTCCATTGTATCAAAACATTTGAATCACTTTAGATGTTAAGTGAAACTAAAATTCCACACGTTTGTCGGTTTTAAGTGCACACAAACTGCGACGTATTTGGAAGTAAAGGCTTCATGAACGTACTGAAGCTTACAAAATGAATCTTCGAAACTTGAATTCCACAGGACTCTGTCCTAAGCGCAATTACAGTACAAAATGTACCTTTATCTGTACATGGTCTTTATTGTACAACACGTTCGTAAGTACTACGCTCAAGGTGGGAGTGTGACAAGGCTGACAAAGGGAGGATGAGATTGATAACCCGATAAAGGTTTATCGATAATGCACACGAGTGTTTGTTATGCAGTCAGAGATAGGAGGTGGGGGGGGGGGGAGGTCATAGTGGTCGTCGTCATTCTCGCCTCTCCTGGATAGTGACTTCGGTGACAACTCCTCAGGGGCGCGTGAAGTTAAACAAGTTCCTCATCAGTGAAATAATAAAGAAAAAGGTCTTTGCACCAACTAAACTATGCTCAAACTTATAACAAATTTAAAGTGGTTAGGCTATAGCGTTTAAACAATGGTGCTTTGGAGTGAAAATCTTGTGCTCTCTAACCCTCAGGGCAACGACCTCCTCATCCTGTATTATCGGCCATCTGAAGCTCACATGACATCGATATCACAAACTACATTTCAAAAATCGCAGGTAAATGTGGCTTGTCGTGACAGTCGAACTGCTTCACCTTCTACACTCCCTCCCTCCCTGCCTTATCACTTCTTTCCTCCCTTCCTTCCTTCCTCCCTCCCTTCCTCCCTTCCTCCTATCTTCCCTTCCTTCTTCCCTTCCTCCCTTCCTCCCATCTTCCCTTCCTCCCTTCCTTCCTCCCTTCCTTCCTCCCCTCCTTCCTTCCAACGCCGTCATAACATGTCCTTCAACCCCTTCTCTTCCGGGTGTCATTCCGTCTTGTTCATTTCCGTGGTACCCCGCAAGTAACACAGGGGTAATCCCTCCCGATCATTGTTTCTTAAGAATCACCAATGTACTTAGAGTCACAGACATTACGGAGGATGAAGTATATTAGTTGTGCTTGCACTTGCACACACACACGCACACACACACACACACACACACACACACACACACACACACACACACACACACACACACACACACACACACACACACACACACACACACACACACACACACACACACACACACACACACACACACACACACACACACACACACACACACACACACACACACACACACACACACACACACACACACACACACACAAACACGTGTTAAGACTGACTATCACAGGATTTATCTTATCAAGGACTTTTCTTATTGCTTTGTACCTCCCCTAAAGTAGTTTTCATGACAAGTTCTGAAGCAGGTTTGTGTTATGCACCAAACTGTATTGGTAGTTAACGAAAGTGATAAAATTAAACCAAGACTTGGAATGGGAGAGAAAACTGTAACTTTGTCGAATTCATTTTTTTTTTTCAATGCGTTCTTAGGAGGCCTTGTAGTTTGACTATAGGTAAAAAAAAACAAAAAAAAAAAAAAAAAAAAAAAAAAAAAAAAAAAAAAAAAAAAAAAAAAAAAAAAAAAAAAAAACAAAAAACAAAAAAACACTCTAAGGTAAGGAAGGAATGAAGACTTTGTTGTGACCATCTTGATGCTTTAAGACTCATCGGTTCGGTATTCAGTCTTTCAAGACACTAGCTTCTTGTTTATACGTTCTGGACTTCATCAGCACCTTACTCATACGTTCTTTGATTCAAAAGCCGAATATTCGCCCGTCGGAGGCCTCTTATCACAATTGTTTAGTGGTTGAAGGTGCACCGCTTTCAGATGTTGGGGCTGCTGCTAAACCACGTGACTAATGATGAGGGAGCCTGGAAAATGACCCTTAGGGCCAGCTGTCCTAAAGGTGGTCTTTAGGGAGATTTATGGTCTCGACTGCAAATGTAAAGAAAGGCTCTGGGTGTGGTGAGTTGTGCGCTTCTTGGTCCGGTTGCTCAAGCTTGATAAATGTAAATATGCAGTTGCATCCTATGCAAACAGAGGCTTGAAGTCGTCGAATGTTATCATTGTTATTATTGTTGTTATTGGTGTTATTGTTGTTGTTGTTGTTGTTGTTGTTATTGTTGTTATTGTTGTTATTGTTGTTATTGTTGTTATTGTTGTTATTGTTGTTATTGTTGTTATTGTTGTTATTATTATTATTATTATTATTATTATTATTATTATTATTATTATTATTATTATTATTATTATTATTATTATTATTATTATTATTATCATTATTATTATTATTACTATTAATTATTATTATTATTATTATTATTATTATTATTATTATTATTATTATTATTATTATTATTATTATTATTATTATTATTATTATTATTATTATTATTATTAATTATTATTATTATCATTACTATTATTATCATTATTATCATTATCATTATCATTATTATTATCATTATTATTATTACATACATACATATACCAAGGCTTTTTCCCCCTTACAAGGGAGGTAGCCAAAAAGGAAAAGGCATAAAATCATTCCCACCCATTCCCTCCCTGAATACACTCCACACTCCTCCACCCTCCCTCTCATCTTAGCACCTCCTGGATGACGGGTCATTCTTGCATTTGTCCACTGCTCTGGGTCAGAAGCAGTGTCGCAAGACACAGCACATCCACAGCAAGGCCACTTCATTAAATCGGCGACCCCCCTTCTCCGTCCCCCCATGCATAAAGGAAAAGACGGGGAGAAATCCCTTCGGGCTGCGTCAAAATTTGCTCACACATACTATATCACCCCCCATCACAGCATCATCCATATACAACCATTCTCCATTCACCCCTGTCTTCTGTCCTCTCCCGTCCTTCCTCAACAGACATTCCCCTCTTTCCCAAAGCCCCCTTCACCCCATCCATCCACCTCATCCTAGGACGTCCCTTCATGTTCACTCTCTCCACATCTGTCTTCCATACCTCTTTTACTAGTCTTTCTTCACTCATTCTTTCCATGTGTCCAAACCATCCTAATACTCTTTCATCAACCCTATATCCCAACCCCCTTTCCACCCTGTTCTCCTCCTCACCTCATCATTTCTCACTCTATCCAGCCTAGTAACCCCATCGTACTTCTCAGACACCTCATCTCAAACACATTCAACCACCTTCTCTCTTCCTCTCTTATGTTCCATGTTTCTGCCCCATACAGTGCTGTTGGCACAATCACTCCTTCATATAGTCTCCTCTTAGCATCCATTCCCAAATGTCTATTCCTCATTACACGTTTTAATCCACCAAGGCATTTACTCGCTTCTCTCAATCTACATTCTACCTCCACCTTCATTCCACCTTTTCCTGCCACATTTGCACCCAAGTATCTAAAACTATCCACTTCCTCCAGTCGCTCTCCCTTAATGCTCACTTCCAGTCTACTGCCACTTTCACCCCTTGTACATTTCATCACCTTACTTTTACCCACATTTATCTTCAGCTTTCTTCTATTACACACTCTCCCAAACTCTGTCACCAACTTCCTCAATCCCTCCTCCGATCCTGCCACAAGCGCAGTGTCGTCCGCAAACAACAGCTGGCTCACCTCCCACTTTTCTCCATTTTCTTTAACCATCTCCAATCCCTGACCCACTACCCTTGCATTTATCTCTCGCACTACCCCATCCATGTATAAGTTGAACAGCCAGGGCGACATAACGCATCCTTGACGAAGTCCCACCTTTACCTCGAACCACTCACTCTCTCCATTTCTAATCCTGACACAAGCTCTACTACTCTCATAAAAACTCTTGACAGCTCCCAGAAGCTTTCCTCCTATGCCGTATATCCTCAAAACCTCCCACAGTGCCTTTCTGTCTACCCTGTCGTAAGCCTTTTCCAGGTCCATAAAGGCCCAAAAAACGTCCTTTCTCACATATCTGTCTTACCACAAAGGTCTGATCTACACAACCTCTACCCGTCCTAAATTCACACTGTTCCTCACCAATTACTCCCTATGTTCCTCTCCTTATCTTCTCAATCAAGATCCTCCCATAAGCCTTCCCAACTACACTTAACAAGCTAATCCCGCTGAAACTACTACATTCACACTTGTCCCCTTTTCCCTTGTAAAGTGGAACTATACAGGCACTCCTCCAGTCCTCCGGCACTCTACCCTCTCTCCAGCAAACATTAAATAACCTCACCAGCCAGACCACCATCACTGTACCTCCTTTTTTTTGACATTCTGCATGTCTTCCATCCATACCAGGTGCCTTACCTGCTTTCATTATCTAAACAACTGCCTTCACTTCATCCTTCCTTATTTCTCCTCCATTTTCCTCACGAATCACGGTCATTTTCTTCGCATTTCCCACTGCAGCTATCTTTCCCTCCCTATCCTCCTTCACATTTAGCAACTCCCTAAAATATTCTGCCCATCTTCCCCTGACTGCCTTCTCTTCCATTATCATCTCTCCATCTGCACCTTTTACCGTTTCTTCTCTACTTGATTCGCCTCCTCTTCCTCTCTTAATTTCTTTCCAAAACATATTTTCATTAATTTCAAAATTTTCTGTCATACTCTTACCCCATTTCACATCTGCTCTCCTCTTTGCCTCCTTTACATTTTGCTTTACTTCTCTTTTCTTTGTACCTCTCATATGACTCCCTCGTCCTATTTTGTAACCAATCTGTGAAAGCTCGCTTCTTCTCTTCTACAACCTTCTTTGTTTCCTCATCCCACCATTCACTACCCTTCCTTCTATTTCCTCCTGTCCTTCTTGTTCCACACATCATCTTTGCATACTTTGTGACTCCCTCCTTGAACCATCCCCATTCCTCCTCCACACCTAGCACTACTCTGTCCTTCACTCCCTCCCACTCCTCCTTCAGCTTCTTCTTGTACTCCTTCTCCTTTTCCTTTTCATTTAAAGAGTTCACTCTAAGCACCTCCCTACCTTTTGTCCCTTTCCTCTTCCTCCATCTATCCTCCACTCTCAACTTATCTTCCACCAAAAAATGATCTGATATTCCCCCACTCTCTCCCCCTAGCACATGTACATCCTTAACTCTTCCTACCATAATCCTATTTACCACTACATAGTCCATTAACGCTCTATCTACCACCCTTCCCTCCACCACCCTCTCCCATGTGTACTTATGCTTGACTTTCTTTCGAAACACTGTATTGCTATCATCAACTCTCTTTCTAGACACATTTCCACCATCAACTCTCCACTACGATTCTTTCCTGGAACTCCACATTTCCCAACCACTCCATCAATTGGATCATTTTCTACCCTAGCATTAAGGTCTCCCAGTACTATCACATTGATATTTCTCCCTAAATCCTCTATGCACTCATTTAAATTTATCCAAAAAGCCTCCCTTTCTTCTACGCTCTTCTCACTGCCAGGCCCATATGCACTTACAAAGACCCACATCTCCTTTCCCAGTTTCACCTTCATCCACATTATCCCACTTCCCTTTCAACGATACTGCCGGTTCATAACTAATGCGCCACTCATACGCATAAGAATGAAAATGTAACCTCATGCGTATCCGACTTGCATCTTATGACCACTACAGCGATCTAAAGAAAGAAAGAAAAAAGGAGATTGATATTGTCAAGTTGTTTTCTGTCGCCCAAGCCATGACACCCAAATCTTTGTGCAGTCATTCTAAGAATGGCTGCCACCAAGAAAAATGAAGGACCCCAAATTGCCCCGTCTACTTCCACCGTCCTCCTTGTGTGACGTCTCAATTCTGTCGGGAGTTTGGGCCGTTTTGCAAAAACCGGAATATTTATAGAGGGACTTCCTCTCCACCCACCGCCGCCTTTTTTTACTTCTCTGGGTGTGCTTGCTCTTCTTCCCCTCCCCCCCTTCTCCCTCCTCTCCTCCTCTCCCATTCTCCCCTCCTCCACTCTTTCCCCACCTCTCTCCCTTTCTCCATATTTCGTTCTCCTTTCACCTGGCGGCCTCGATAAAGGCGTTTTCACGTGACGACAACGACGACGACGGTTCCCGTCAACCGTCGTTAGTTCGTTTGAGTAGAAACGACTCCGGTTACACTTTTTCCCTTTTCCAAATCTCCAAATATCAAATCACATTTTGCGTACTATACTGAGAACTTGAATGAGGAACCAAGAGAAGTTGAAACTTTTACGAGTATTAGACACATTGGTGACATGGTCTTTGGAAAGTCTGGAATAATGTAAGCGATGTCTTGTTGTAGATATATAAAGTCACATTTGAATTCACGTCAGTCCAGTGTAAAGCGGGTGTAGGTCTGCATCAATAGGGTGAGGAATTTCGACACCCTGGGATCGAAGTCTTTCTCTTGTCTTCCCTTCTCCCCTCCTCCTCTCCCCTCCTCCCCTTCCCTCACCTCCTTTTCCTCTGCATGAAACGCATTCCGTACGGGTAATACAGACAACGAACCATGACTGTGAAAAAAAAAAATCTTGCAGCATCACAAGTCATTCTGTTGACGCCATCATGCGTCATCATTCATCTGGCTGGATATGATTCAAAATGCAGACCACTCAAGTCACTTGTGATGCAGTGTTCCGGGCGAGAAGTCTCACAACGCCAAAACAGAAATTCCTTTATTTTTTTATTATCTATTTTTTTGGTCAAAATTCTATACGTACGTATAAAAAAAAATGTACACACACACACACACACACACACACACACACACACACACACACACACACACACACACACACACACACACACACACACACACACACACACACACACACACACACACATATATATATCACTGGTGAAAAATGTAGTAACACGGTTGCAAATCAAAACTAACAACACAGTCGGAAGAAAGAAAGAGCGAAACTATATATTTCGATTGTTAAATGCAATCCTCTTCAGCAGTACAAAATGGGAGGGTGATGCTATCTTAAATAGCAACCCCTTACAAAGGAAAAGGAACTAGGGAAGAACTAAATATCACTACCCTCACTCTCTAGTGACCTGAGGATGACCAGAGGTCGGGTCAGGGGGAGGGGGAGGAAGAGGATACCTGTTAACAATTTGTTTTGTAATGAATAATCCTGATATTATATCTGGGGTACATTAACCCGTAGAAATATTCATAGTGGGCAGATAGTCTATTAACGTGGATTCCACCATTTTCCTATATAAAGGGATGGAGGGCGGGGGCGGGGGCGGCCAAAGCATGCAGCCATAGCATTACCCATAGATCGGTCATACGAGCTATGAGCTCTCTTCCGGAAGAGAAATAGCTGTCGATCACGAGTCCAACACGTGATCCAAAGACCAAGGTGAAACCCACCTTACATCCATCCCATACACCATTCAAGCATCCATTCATTGTCTTTCCCATTTTAGCACCTCGTGGATAAAGGGTCATCCCTCATCCACGCCACATTGTTTGGGCTAGAGGAAATGCAGCAAGATAAAGCTTTTGATAGAACACTAAATAGACACTCACTGTTCACCATCTTTAAGGAACGATAGTATACATCGCCAATCAAGTCCCGTCTTCCTGGCAGCTACAACAGCATCAACCCTACAAACGAGTAAACAAAACTTCTATTGTTTCAGTCCCAGTGCTTAATGCTCGTTTCATACGACTTTTCGACGCGCGCTGTCCACGACACGACGTCGTGCTCTCAAATAACTATGGGTGTCTATGGACGCTTTCACACGCGGTCGTGGTCTTGACGCGTAAAGTTGTCCATGGACACTCATAGTTATTTGAAAGCACGGCGTCTTGTCGCGGACGGCTCACGGCAAAAAGTCGATACGTATGAAACGAGCCTTAGTCGTCTTTGTTAACTTGACACCTTTACGAATTAAGGTCTGTCGTCAGGCGATTTTATGCAGCTTAAGGTCAGGACCCTTGACATTCACTTGGAATTTTTTCTTTTTAAGGTTGTAAAATTAGAATAGGTGATAGACAATGGTTTACAAACGAAGAGCATATCGATAGGAAACATTTTGATCTATATCTCCTATAGGTCGGATACTAACTTCTTAGCTGACACTTGGACATAGACATGAAATAAAAAAATACATTCTTATATTCTATCGACTCTAACTTGAGCCCTTCGGTGTGGCCTGGGAAAACCCCCACTGTTTACACATCTATTGATGACCTGCACATGGGCGATCTCAGTTTAGTTTATACGTTATCTATTTAAGAAATATATGTACACACACACACACACACACACATATATGTATATATATATATATATATATATATATATATATATATATATATGTATATATATTTTTATCAACCACAATGCACTTTAATTCTAAGCCATCAACATCGGAAGCTCTGTGGAGGCAACAAGCACAAATTGAAACACACACACACACACACACACACACACACACACACACACACACACACACACACACACACACACACACACACACACACACACACATATATATATATATATAAATATATATATGTATATATATATATTTATATATATATGTATATATATATATTCATATATATATATATATATATATATATATATATATATATATGAGTGAGGGTTCAAGTTAGAATTGATAGACTATAGAAATGAATACGTACTATTCACCTTTCCCTTTTATGCGCTTTGGGGGACTGTTGGGGTAGGTAACAATCACTGCTGGGAATCAGAGAATAATGCGGGATTCAAACTCACAACTAGCCGAAACCGTCATCTTTGCCCTATTATGCGCTTTGGACTGTTCGGGTGGTAACTAACTGTCACTGCTGAGAATTGGAGAGGAGTGCGGAATTCGAACCCACAACTGAGTGAATGCGAGTCTAGCATACTTCCGATGACGCTACTAGCGCACACGACTGCCACCTCTAGGTACTTAAGCACGCTGTCAACCCAACCTGTTATTATCGCATAATGATACACATCACCTCGGGACGACTTCCAGCGTGATGGACCACCGTGCCTCCGTCGTAAGCACTCATCAACTACGAAAAATGGGGAGCAGTTGGTCACAGGATGTCATCGATTATACCCGCCATGTGAAGTCCTCGAGCTCGTCGTAACATTTAAGATGAACACGCTTTATCATAATCATCAACATCTTTCGAAAGTGATTGCAGGGGAAGCTTCGCCACCACAGACACGAGCCAGATGCCGTAACCTTGATGGTAATATGTCGTTTAGGGGGAGTAGTTAGCTAACTAGAAGTGGTAATTAGTGATCGCATTGATAGATATGACGATGGTGATAATGATATTGGGTGAAGTGTTACCGCAAGTGACAACGACATGGGAAGAGTGAAGGGAATAAATGTGGTTGGTTTTATGTCATGACAATGATATATTCGCGATGTTAATACTGGTAGTAGTGGTTAAAGTGGCGACGATATCGATGATAATTATAGTAGCAGTGGCAACGGGAATGGTGGAAGGAAGGATAGCAGAAAATTTTATAAATACTAAATCTGCGCAATCGCTTCCACAACTCGTACCAAACTGCGCAGGGGATGGGGGCGGAGACTCAGCTGTGACGTCATCTGGCTCGATGACTCAGTTAAAGTCTTGGCTGCCGTGCCTGTGCCTTGTATGACAAATAAAATATTGTATTATCTAGTGTGTACTGTATTTTAGTGTCTATTTTTCTTATGTGTTACCTCGCAAATAAAACGCCAGATTGGGTGACTAATTGTGATTAGATCAAGTGATGCAAGTGAAGCAAGTCACAATTTCTTTAATATTGTGAAGAAAACGGTGAAATCATTTCTCAAAATGGACCATTGACAAGATTAGATTTTTCATGTACTGTAGGACTTACTTTCTTCATATCACTGCAGGTCCGTCATTTTTTCAAGAATATTTCTTTATTTTCCTTCTGATACTCGTCTTCATAAATGACCATTCACCGTTTCTGCTTCATGGGTTTTTAGTTCGAACAGTGTGGCGGGGGCTCAGGGATGACCCTTCATTCGCGAAGAGCTAAGATGGGAGTTACACTTAACAGTTTGGTTGAGTGTCTGTACTCTTTGACTCGGCTACATGCCCCTATTGTTTGATGCTTTGAAGATTATAAAGTAGGCAGTTGTCTAGGGATAGAGGAGAATCAAATTCTATACGAGACTCAAAATCTAATATTGGTTCTGAAGCTGTCGACCACTGACCCCTTAGTGGACCATTGAGTTTAATAATTAGGCCCACTAATTAAAATCTAGTGGGGGTTAGCGGATGTGAAGCGATTGCATTTAGTGTTTAAGGGATCTTCTCTGGGAGGTAAAAAGAACAGCAGAGCATAAGAGTCGGACATGTGACAATAGGCGGGCATACGATAAATAGATTTATCCTAACGCTTGTAAATCTAGGAATTAGTAGGGAAGTGTTTAAGTATCTAGTTTAGCAGTTAATGAAATTGTTGATGAGGAAATTTGCAAGTCGAAGATGGATATGGTGAAACCTGAGTGTTTTATGGCTGTAAGTACCTTGCTTAAGGACTTGGGGAGACGAGAGAGTCGCTTGGTGTTGATTTATGTCTTAGGAAAGAAACCCTAACGGCGTGAGGACTTAAGGGTGAGTTTTTCAAACCAGCCTCGGTAAATGCTAAGGGGTGGAAGTGTCGTGAAGCGTATAACTATAATTATATTTAGGGAAGATAGTACTCACCGAGTTAGGTGTGAATGTTATCGCAACTTTACATAGATTTAATTTAACTGTTGTAGATTTATTGTTGTTTCCTTATTTTTTTCTTTCAAGATATGAATTTATGCGTTCCTGTGGTTGTAACTTTAATTGTCGACGTTATGGTGATGGCTAACTGTTTCTGCTCCCCCTCCCCCCATTCTCTCTCTCTTTCTCTCTCTCTCTCTCTCTCTCTCTCTCTCTCTCTCTCTCTCTCTCTCTCTCTCTCTCTCTCTCTCTCTCTCTCTCTCTCTCTCTCTCTCTCTCTCTCTCTCTCTCTCTCTCGCCCTTTCTCTCTCGCCCTCTCTCTCTCGCCCTCTCTCTCTCGCCCCCTCTCTCTCTCTCTCTCGCCCCCTCTCTCTCTCTCTCGCCCTCTCTCTCTCTCTCGCCCTCTCTCTCTCTCTCGCCCTCTCTCTCTCTCTCGCCCTCTCTCTCTCTCGCCCTCTCTCTCTCTCTCTCTCTCTCTCTCTCTCTCTCTCTCTCTCTCTCTCTCTCTCTCTCTCTCTCTCTCTCTCTCTCTCTCTCTCGCCCTCTCTCTCTCTCTCTCTCTCTCTCTCTCTCTCTCTCTCTCGCTCCCTCTCTCTCTCTCTCTCTCTCTATCTCTCTCTCTCTCTCTCTCTCTCTCTCTCTCTCTCTCTCTCCCTCTCTCTCTCTCTCTCTCTCTCTCTCTCTCTCTCTCTCTCTCTCTCGCCCTCTCTCTCTCTCTCTCGCCCCCTCTCTCTCTCTCTCTCGCCCCCCTCTCTCTCTCTCTCTCTCTCTCTCTCTCTCTCTCTCGCTCCCCCCCTCTCTCTCTCTCTCTCTCTCTCTCTCTCTCTCTCTCTCTCTCTCTCTCTCTCTCTCTCTCTCTCTCTCTCTCTCTATCTATCTATCTCTTTGTGGACAGGAGAAGTGCCTAGGGAATAGCAGAAGGGAAACGTGACTCTTATCTTTACGAAAGGAAACCGTGTAAATCCGGCGAATTACCTATCAGCTTTATTTCCATAGCAGGGAAAATACTGGAAGGTGTCATTGTAGATAAAATAGTCAATTTTCTGGAGGGAAGCAATCTATTATTAGACTCACAGCATGTTTTCGGCGTCACATATCATGCTTAACGAACTTGATCAAGTTCTTCAAGAATATGACAAGAACAGAGCAATCGACATAATTTATCTCGACTTCCAGAAATCCTTTGATAAGGCACCTCATGAGAGGTTAATGTCAAATGTTTGAGGTATGGGTATTAGAGGAACAGCTTTAAACTGGATTGAAACCTGATTGAAAGACAGAAGACAGCGTGTAGTCATTAATGGGGCATCGTCTAGTTGGTCTCCTGTTACCAGTGGGGTACCTTAAGGATCTGTATTCGGTCCGCTCCTCTTTATCGTCTATATCAATAATATAGATGTTGGAATTGTGAGCCGCATAGCTAAGTTTCCGGATGACACAAAGTTGGGAGCAAATGTCGCAGCACCTAAAAGTGTAGAAATTCTTAGGTCAGACTTAGAGAAAATGGAAGAATAGTCTCAGAAGTGGCTTATGTCATTTAATCTAGATAAGTACACACAAACCAGAGGGTAGACAAAGCAAGTACAGAACTGGAAAAGGATTTGGGTGTCTTGATTAGCAGCGACCAGAAGTTCTCAAAACAGTGTATGGAAGTAGAAAAGAAAGCACAAAAGCTTTTACGATACGTCAGAAGACAGTTTCGTTACCTGAACCAAGAAATAGTCTTGACGCTTTACAATTCTCTAGTTCGTTCATATCTGAAATACGTCGTCCAGTTCTGGTTGCCGAACTTGAGGATGGACGTGTAGAGGCTAGAACGAGTTCAGGCACGAGCAACGAAACTTATTCCCGCCATTAGACACGCTATTAGAGGCGTGTCAAGATTTTGGGGCTCTTTTCTCTAAAAACAAGAGATTGCAAGGACAGTTAACAGAGTTTTTCAAAATACTTCAAGGATTTGATAACAATGACTGTCGACATCTCTTCAGCTTGAACGTAAATGCCGATAGCAATCATGGAAGGGAGTTTAATCCCCCTTGTTACTCTTGTGACAAGGCTGGTGACTTTTTTAACCTATAAAACCTACAACGCTTGGAACAGACTACCAAAGGAAGTGGCAAACAGTCCCTCTGTTGAGCAGTTCAAAAGTTGATTAGACAAGGTGCTACAAACATTTGTGTGTGTACTAGTGTGAATCCCCGGTAACCTTTTAACGGGACTCCCTCGGTGTGGGTTGTAAAACCTTTTGAGGTACTGAGATTCTTTGTAACTCCTTGTAAATCTCTCTCCCTCCCTCTCTGCCTGTCTCTCCTCCCCACCCGTCTCTCTCTCTCTCTCTCTCTCTCTCTTTGTCTGTCTGTTTGTCTTCTCCCCCTTCTCCCTCCCCCCCCTCTCTCTCTCTTTCTCTCTCTCTCCTCTCTCTCTCTCTCTCTCTCTCTCTCTCTCTCTCAGACACACACAAACAAACAAACAAACACATACATACACACATACACATACACACACCAAGAAAATATACGGAAAAGTGGAGAAGAAAGTGGATGAAATAAAGAGTGTAAAAAAAGTTCAAAATTGGACAAAGATAACTTGGCATTAAACATAAACAGGAGAGAGAAGGAAATGCATAATTAATCATATTCAGTCTCGGAATTAAAAATTGATAATAAATGAATTAATAAAGATAAGAATGAAATAAAGAATTAAAGAAATCGAGAAAAAATGACAGAAATATGTAGACCAAGAATGATTCCAGCAGTAATATAAAGCTAAGATCATCAGTCATCTAGGACATTTATAGACTTAGTAGCGATGTCAACACTATACCACAGGTACTTGGCAAATGAACTTATTTATCGGTTGAACAAAATGATGTGTGCAATTCAAGTTCAAAGTTCTTCCTCGCCTTTATTGGGAAAATCCAGTTGACGAAAAATGAGTCTTTCTTTTGATTTATGAAAAAGGTTTTAAGAAACATATCATTTATATATCAGAACGCAGTCATTAGTCAAATGACAAATGGCATCCGAAGATGATGTTGGTTTGTCTGTACCGAATTATTACAACAAGTTTCTGTCTTTCTTTTTAACAGAATTCAAAATCTCACACCAGGAAGTCTTAAGAGATATATATTTCTTCATATGAACAAACTTTTGGCTCTGGTTCTTTGAACACAAGAACGATTTTGTTCTGTCGTTTGAATTATGGTTCGCATCATCATGGTTAGCGGGCGTGTGTATGACCACTCATTAATACTGGTCGAAAAACACACACACACACACACACACACACACACACACACACACACACACACACACACACACACACACACACACACACACACACACACACACACACACACACACACACACGCACAAATATTATTCTGTCTTTGGTTTATTCTGAAAGTCGAGGGCTATTCTGAAGTTTTGTAGTAATAATGTTTCATGCTTTCTGAAAGTACAGTAAGGAGAGTTCCAGAGATGTGTAACGAAAAGTGAGAAGAAATGTGGAAAGGCAGAATCTATGTTTGATCATGTTCATAGGTTATTTTTAGGCGACCAATAAAACTATAGCTTTGGTGCAAAACCGTAGCTTCGACTTACAAAAGAACCTTACACAATATTATTGGGATTGGATGATTATCTATTTGATCTATAGAAATATTAGAATGGAAATCTGACAAAAGAATCCTACATAGTGCTTACTGGGATGAATGGTTATTTATTTGATCTATAGAAATGTTAGTGCGAAAATCCTACAAAAGCGTTGCAGCATAAGAGTCAGTCCGTTGTCGCTATGACGTCATGACGTTTGGGAAAGTAAGTCCAACGAATCTTGTCGCTACATTAATTTGATGGAGACAGATAAGTGAGCGTGTCTCGGTAATATAATTCCCTCGTACTCTGTCGCATCAAATTGCCATTAGAACGACAAGTGTCTACTTAAGAGACTTATGAAATTAACATCACTCTGTCTTTATCTTGTCACGAGAAAGCAGCAAATAATTCACAGACACATTTTTTTGTGTGACGAAGGTACCTTCCTGCAGTCATATGTTTCTTCTCTATTGTCCATAAATAAACTCGTGTTTTTTGTTATTTTCTAATAATATTAAGCTCCTGTGAAGTTTATTCCAAATATATATATATGATTCGACACTATATGTCAAATATGGTTATTGAAATACGTAATTACAATATAGATATCTAGGAATAAATGAATATGCATTTGTTTAAGCTAGCTTGCCACTTGGAAAGTTGATGGTACAGATTGGACGCGGAGAAATATATAAAAATAATTGGTAGATAAACAGAAAAACGAATAAGAAATACTTAAAGGAATAGATGAACAAATAAATATCTATTTGAATAAATAAACAAACAAATATGTAAAAAGATGAAAAGATAGTTGAAAAAAGTAACTATATATATATATATATATATATATATATATATATATATATATATATATATATATATATATATATCTACATCTACAAAGATATATAAACAAAGAGATAAACACATATAACATTGATGAATGAATAAATATTTGTAAATAGATAATAAGATAGGATTATTGATGAATCAATAGAAAAATAATACATCTACAAATAGGTAAGTGAATAAAGGTTTGAGTATGTGAGTAGAGGAAAACATATCACAATATATCATTAACTGAATCTGAAACTTTGAGCTTGATCAAGTTCCTTGACCAATGAAAGGCTGAAAGTTGACGATTTGAAAACCATGCATCAATGGAAAGTTTTTTTTTTCTATTGAATATCTCTGCTGTTTAGGAGAAAATATAGAA
>NC_134790.1:24239639-24244639 GCF_046742065.1 Oratosquilla oratoria
TGTGTATGTGTGTGAGCATATTCGTGTATATCATTCTTGTGGTTGGGTGCATTTGTACAGAATATATTTGTGTGAATTTTTGTTGCAAATATTCACCACTAGTTAGACTGACTTTTTTCTTATTATTTTATCTAAGATTCGTAACTGTTGCCTTACCACTATCTTATCCTCAGTGTTATATGGTTTCGTACTAAATTTTACGTTGATTCACTCCTCGAGTAATTCCTTCTTTTTACTGGCTTTTTATTTTGTATATATATTTTGTTGCATCAAAAGACTGGAATTCTGGTTTCTCCTATCACTCGTTATCACCTTTCCTTCTCGACTTAGAAAGTCTTGCGAGAGAGAGAGAGAGACCAAAAATATTTTCGTTTTCTACTTTCATGTTGTAACGAACGCTTGAGCGCCTCCATGTTTTCCCGTCGCTGACAATAATAATTTGACGTTTTCTGATCTTTTGTTATCTACCTTTCTCTCCCCCGTGTTTATTCTCTTTGTTCTTTGTTATTGTTTTCTTTTATCGTGTACCTGGACGTGTTTGGGGCTACGCACCTGCTGTAGATTATTGTGTGGTGATTAGTAATAATAATAATGATCGTGCAAGGCGGAGTCGAAAACTGAGACCGCTAGCGGTCAAGAAGTCACGCCTGAGGTCGCCGGCGGGGGTACTTTGGATATGGGGCTCTTGAAAATACCAGGTCGCCCGCGGGGTTACCTGCACGTGGGGCTCGCTCAAGGGTAATCAGCATGTAACAACAGAAGTCAAGAATATGAACTGAAATGATCATAATGAGCACCTGTCATACCTCGTGATATTCGCTGTTCATATTAACTTTTCGTATAAAGACTATTTTCTCTGTTACCTCCGACAAGGTGGTCATGTCTTCGGTTGTATTAGTTGGTTTGTGTGTTTGTTAGCAATATTACGGAAAAGGTTATGGATAGATTTTTATTAAAGAAAAGAAGAAAAAAATTGATTTTGGGATTTTTTTTTTCAAATATCAAGATAAAATACCTTGGCCAAGGTTTGCTGACCTTCCAGTGCTTCCAAATTTAGTTAATTTCAATCTCTCTGTCTTTCTCTCTCTCTCTCTCTCTCTCTCTCTCTCTCTCTCTCTCATCTATCTATCTATCTATCTATCTATCTATATATCTATATATCTATATATATATATATATATATATACATATATATATATATATGTATATATGTATATATATACATACATATATATGTCTACTGTATATACCTGTGTGTATGAGATTATGTGTGTGTGTGTGTGTGTGTGTGTGTGTGTGTGTGTGTGTGTGTGTGTGTGTGTGTGTGTGTGAGTGGGGTTGTTTGTGTGTGTGTGTGTGTGAGTGTGTGTGTGTGTGTGTGTGTGTGTGTGTGTGTGTGTGTGTGTGTGTGTTATGGATCTATTTATAAATTCATTTATATATTTATTCATTTATTTGTTTCTCCATTTATTCATCTATTTATTTATCTATTTATTTATTTGTTTATCTTTTTATCTATTACTTATTTATGTATTTATCTATTTATTCATAAACTTATATATCTATTTATTTACCTATTCATTCATTTGTTTAATCATTTCTTTGTTTGTTTTTTTATCTATTTACTTGTTTGTTGATCTATTTTATTATTTATTTTTATTTAGTCATCTATTTATATATTCATAATTTTATCTATTTGTTTATTTGATTATTTATATTATCGTTTATTTGTTTATCTGTTTATTTTTTATCTATTTATTTATTTGGTTATTTGTTTGTTTTATCAATTATCTATATATTTATTTATTACTCTATTTATCTATTTGTTTATCTATCTATTTATCTATTAGTTTATGTATCTATTAATTGATCTACCTAGCTATGTGTTTATTTATTGAATTATTTATAATTTCATTCATTCATTTATTCAATCATTCTTTTTTTTTCTTCTCTCCTCTTTTCTTCTCTTCCGTGTTCTACTCTCCTTTCCTGTCATCTCTTCTCTTCCCTCTCCTCTCTTTTCTCTTCTTTTCTTACTCTTTTCTTACTCTTTTTTTTTCGTGTATTCCTTCTCATTGCAGACGGATTCGCTCCCTCATTTCGAAGGAAATGATGGTGATTAGACGCATTAGGTTGAATACATTTTAATCCTACTCGAATGTGACAGTTCCAGTGACGGGAGTCAGTCGATTTCGTCAGTCGACTTGGTCAGAGAACCATCGAAGCTCGAGAATTACAATTCAGCACAACAAGATTGCGGTAACCATGCAAGAGATTCTCTTATCCTTCTTCTTTTTTTATTTCTTTTATTTATTTATTTATTTATTTTTTCTAGGAGGCCATGCACTCTTCTTCATTCTCGCCCTGCTCCTTAACATTTTTTTGGGTGGGAGGTTGGCTGGGGAGCGAGGCTATGTGTCTTGGTAATAGAGGACTTAGTTCGACTGAATACAATGGTTAGACTTGCTTGTCGGAATCGCTCTGCATTATCTGCGATCAAGACAATCTTGAAGTTATTTGGCTGTCACGTGGGCTGTGGATTACCAGCGTTTCTGTCCTTATGGGCAATCTCGCGCCGTTTGGCTGTCAGGGTCCGTTCAAACCTACTTTATGGATGGAGAATAAATAGAGAGAGAGAGAGAGAGAGAGAGAGAGAGAGAGAGAGAGAGAGAGAGAGAGAGAGAGAGAGAGAGAGAGAGAGAGAGAGAGAGAGAAAGTGAGAGAGAGAGAGAGAGAGAGAGAGAGAGAGAGAGAGAGAGAGAGAGAGAGAGAGAGAGAGAGAGAGAGAGAGAGAGAGAGAGAGAGAGAGAGGAAAATAAAGAGAATAATGGAGAAAATAATAAAGAAAGAGAGAAAGAAAGTGGGATATAAAGAAACAAAGGCAGAAAAAAGAAAATAAAGACAAAAAACAAGGAAGGAAGGAAGTAAGAAAGGAAGACAGAACGACCAAGGAAGAAGGAAAGAAAAAAGAAAGGAAGAAAGCAAAAAAGAAAGAAAGAAAGAAAGAAAAAGAAAGAAAATGGGAGACAGAAAGAAAGAAAAAAATATGAAGAGAAAAGGAAAAAGAAGAAAGGATAAAAGAGAGAAAGACATAAAGAGAGAAAGAAAAAAAAGAGGAACATAGAAAAAGAAAAAAAAAAGAAAAGGGAAGGAGAGAAAGAAAAAAAAAATGTAAATAGAAAAGAAAGGAGAGGGAAAGAAAAAGAAAGAAAGAAAAAAAAGCGAGAAAAGACAATAAGAAAGGACAGACCAAAACAAAGAGAAAAATAGGAAGAAGAAATAGGATGAGAACAAATAAGAAAATATGAAAAGGAACAGAGAGAAAAACAAATAGAAAAAGATACATACATACATACATACATAAATACATACATACATACATACATACATACATACATACATACATACATACATACATACATACATACATACATACATACATACATACATACATACATACATACATACATGCATACATACATACATACACACATACATACATACATACATACATACATACATACATACACACATATATACATACCCATGCATACATACATACATACATACATACATACATACATACATACATACATACATACATACATACATACATACATACATACATACATACATGCATACACACATACATACATACATACATACATACATACATACATACATACATACATACATACATACATACATGCATACATATAAAATATATATATATATATATATATATACATATATATATATGTATATATATATGCAAATATATATATATATATATATATATTTTATTTATATATATACACATTTATATATAAATAAATATATACATACATACAAACGTACATACATACATATATATATATAATGTATATGTATATATATATATATATATATATATATATATATATATATATATATATATATATTACAAAGAATTACAGAGGTGGAGCATGCCGACAGGAGACCTTTTGGTCCATAACTAGGTTGGATGCGGAAATAATATAATAATGATAGATAAATTAAAGAAAAATAAATACAAATTATAATAATATAAATTATAATAAATTAAACAAATAAATGCACAGGTATAGTTAAATAATAAGCAAACAGATAAAAAGTAAATAAAAGTAAATTGACAGATGACTAATAATTATAGTACATAAAAATCAAGCAAATAATAATAAACAAACAATAACAAACAAATAAACAAATAATATAAAATAGATGGCGGTCATTACAGCATCTTGCTTAGGTGTTTATCTAAACGAATCTTAAAGCTTCGAACTGAACTACATTGCACTGCCTCTGCAGGAAGTTTGTTCCATTCATTAACTACACGGTTGGCGAAGTTGTTTCTATCCATTTCCAAATTAAATCTATTTCCTGACAGATTCAGACCATTATTTCTTGTCTGATTCTCATTCAGTGTTAAAATTTTGTACTTTTTGATGTTGTAAATTCCATTTAGAATCTTAAAGACCTGTATCAAATCACCTCTGAGTCTACGTTTTTTGGGGGAAAAAAGATTCATATGTTTTAGTCGATTTTCATATGATTTATTTTTTATATTTGGAATCAGTTTTGTGGCTCGCTGTTGTATTTTTTACAATCTGTCAATGTCTTTAATGAACTTCGGTGACCATACGGAAACAGCATATTCCAAATGTGGACGAACTAACGATTTATATAGCTTGTTAATGTGAGATGAAATTTTAAAGTCAAAGGATTGCGCAATCAGTCCTAGAATCTTATTTGCTTTCTTAGAGGTTGAAATACACTGCTTAGATGATTTAAGATCGTTGCTGGTAATTACGCCGAGATCCTGTTCACTATCCACTTTTGTTAACGAATTTCCGAAAAACATGTAATCGTACTTACTGTTATTTTTACCTATGTGCATAATCTTGCGTTTACTTGTGTTGAATTTCATTAGCCACTTTTCAGACCATTGCTGTAATTTCTCTAAATCTTCTTGAATATCTAAT
>NC_134790.1:24282139-24287139 GCF_046742065.1 Oratosquilla oratoria
ATTGGTGATTGTGGTAAAAAAATTTTGGTAATAACCACATCTGTAATAACAATCACATGTTAACCCCTTCCTTACTTGGTGATACTTTTCATCATCATTCCAGATGTCGTCAGGTGATTTTTTCATTTCTGTAAACCCTCCCCCTCCTTTGGTAGCAGAGGATGTACGTCGACCAGTAATATAAAGAATATATAAGTAATTGTGTAAAAGATGAAATTATGATAATCATAATTAAATACAATTATTTCAGCATGCGATGTCAGTGGTGTCAAAATTTATCAAAATAATTATGTGAGAGATAAGAATATAATAGTTATAATTATATATAATTACTGCAGTATCCTTATTTGCAATCCTTGTGGCTATGTTGATCTTTGTTTTGGAAATGTTGATGTCGACAATGATGGATCCAATGATTTCGAAGGATCATAGATAATTAAAAAAAAATCTTATATATGACAGACTAAGCAAACCTAGACTTAATTTTTTTGCTTAACTAACAAACATGAATTTTACAATAAAGTATTCTAAGATGACAAAAGGAAAGCAAGCTACAATCTATGCATTTTGAAGTTTATTAAGATTCTTTTATGTAGGATTATGCTAGAGATACTTGACTTGCATCTCACAATGCTAGATTTAAGTTCCTTTTCTAGATCAGAGTCTGAATAAGTGTTATGAATTAGCATGGCCTACTTTAGAATAGACATTAAAAGTGAAGTCACATAATGTTCTGTTCTCGACTCCTTATTCTAGATCAGAGTTTGAATTGAAGTATTTTGAACTAGTACTGCTTATTCTAGAATAGATAAAGCGTAGTTCCTCAGGGTTCAATTCTCGAGCCATTTCCAGTCAAGATATAAAAAGCGTTATAAAATTAGAGTCTATCTATCTAACAAAAGACTTTCTCCCCCTTACAAGGAAGGTAGCCAGCCAAGGCTTCCTCAGAGTAAAAACTATTAAATAAATACATCTTTTTGTTATACAATCCCTTATGCCTCATTGATTTCATATAATATGCAGTCGTTATTCTATCAGCTTTGGTGACATGTATGTCTTTGATTATTTGGTTGATTGGTTTGTTGATTGACTGGCTAGTTGGCTTTTGAGTTTTTGCTTGTTTAATGTTCAATCATGCGTCATATTCCTGCATCCAACTTCGTTTTAGAAACAACGATAATGAACATTGCATGAATCTATACATTAATAGACGACTAGTTTTGCAGAAAAAATAATCTTGAAACTAATTAAAAATGCTTTATAGTTCCAACTTATTTACAAAATTATTTCACAGGAATATCAACCATAACAACAACAAAAACGACTTGCTACGAAAGTTTCAGTGGCGTGCAACGTCACTTAACTAGTCATCTTCGTAGAATTCCCACGGGTGTTGACTGGCCCGTAATGATGATTATTGTACAAACCGTCTTAAAATTCCTTAAAAGAATAAAATAAAAATACCATCAAATCGAAGTAATATACATGTCTCCAATGTCGTTTCAATCCAAATCTGCTCGTGAACCATGGATATTGTAGGAATCATCCTAAAGATAACAATACGGTAACAATAACAAGAATGTTAAATCAATATTATACCAATCTTTAGTGTCATTTCAATCTGTTTTCCCAAGGCAGAGAGGGTGGATGAGGGAGGGAGGGAGGGAAGGAGGGAGGGAAGGAGGGGGAGGAGGCAATAGAAAACAGTAGTAGAAAATGGGAGTTGCTCAAGTACTTGTACATGATGGATGGGATTGCAAGTTTGTGTAACTGTGTTCCCACTATTTTTCTTCTTTTTCTCTCTTTCTACTCTTCTCCTTTCCTCATAATTTGATAAAGGTATGTAAGAGGAAGAGAACAAAGAGGGGGCTTAATTAGATAATGGAGGTGAATGAGATCAGATGGGAAATGTGGTTAGGAAGAACGAAGAAAGAAACAGAAGGTAGAAACTAGGTGAGAAAATGGCAGAGGTAGGAGGAACAAGGGAGTAGGGAATAAGAAATAGGGGGAAGGGAGAAGAGAGAAGAGAGAAAGGATGAGGCAGGAGGGAATTGGGAAAGGAGTCGTAGAAGGAGGGAATGAGGATGAGAGAAAAGGTGATGTTTCTACCATGTTATGCATATATATGTATATATATATAAATATATATATATGTGTATATATTTATATTTATTCATATATATATATACATATATATGTGTACATATATATGTATACATGTATATACATATATATATATATATATATATATATATATATATATATATATATATATATATATATATATATTGATCACGAAGAACCCACAGTCGAAATAAAAGGAAACTCTAGAAGAATGTGTAACTTCTATATTTCGGCTAATAGCTAAAAATATAGAAGTTACACATTCTTCTAAAGTTTCCTTTTATTCCGACATGATTATTATTTGCAAATGTGCAACAACATTTTGTCTAAGTGATATATATATATATATATGTATATATATATATATATATATATATATATATATATATATATATATATATATATATATATGTATGTATGTATGTATGTAGCATCGATAAACAAATTTCAGCAAATCAACATACGCATTTCAAGCACATATGTTTCAAAGGTGGATATATATATATTTTTTTTTAATATTTGGAACACCCAATTTTTCTGAGCTCAATATTTGTTCTATTTTATTTTCCTTTTCAAGCCAGAAAGATATACACCATCAGATATGTTGGTTTGTTGTTATGAGTGCTTTGATACATTAGGGTTGAGTTTAAACTGTAGGATAATGACAAAAAGTGAGAAGTTCAACTTCTGTTATCTAATTGATACATACTATTTATCAGCTGATACATTAAAATCATGCTTTGTCTCAAACTATGGCATGAAGTCACGGGATTTTGATACCGTCCGAATGTAGCCATCTTTTGCTTCTTTTCCATAAACTTCGCCAGAAGCTTCCGTCACCATTCGCACACACCGTTCCACATCTTGAGTGTGGCATGGAATGTCAATAGAGAGTGGCTCGTCGACAACATTTTGCAAGTCCACATTAGATAGATACATTGTAAGTGGTGGCTCAAACCTCCACTCCTCTTCAGGGGGACGAAGCTCTGTTTGGTTCTCAGCAGTCTTATCTACTTTTGGTGACCTGAAATCGCGTATCTCTTCCCCATACATAGTAACTTCTCCAATCTTCTTGGTTCTGTCAATAGCTAATTTCCTGTTCTTCTGATCAAGGTCTGACAGCATTGCCAAAAGGACGTTCTTAGGATGGGGAGGTTGAAGTATTTACAGAAGATTAATTTGTTTCAGGAGATGTTTAGATCCATCCGTGAATTTTTGAGAGAATTTGATGTGAAACCAGATGGGCCCATGATGACACACAACAAACTCCGTGAGGACATACAAGTCATTATTAGGTTTTTATGTTGTCACATAAAATTGACAGATTCTGATGGCAATGGTGAGCCATCTTGCACAAGACGTTGGCCCTGGCTTCATATGTTGGCGATCACCGTTAATTATATAATTTCTAATAGCACTGATAATTCTGGACAGGTAAACTTGTTCCCAACTAAGCTCATTCACATCTACATCTGGAAGAGGTGCTCCTTTAGCAATACATTGAAAACAAATTGGTGATACTTTTCGAATTTCACAGGTGGATAAGGCTTTACCAAGTGGTCCCTTCCATTGAGTTCCAGTTTCTGTTGGACCAATATATATCCTGCACAGGTGCCTCAAAGGAAGCTCATTTAGATGCAAGCTGCAGATGATCCACTGTAAAGGACGATGTAATTGATATTCCAACCCTCTTATGGTTCCATTCTTGTAACCAGTATTAGCTGCCTTGCTGTCAGCTCCAACTGCATTTATCTCATTTTAATATAATTTTCTATAAACCATTTCATCAGTCCATCTGGAATACTTGCAACTTTTCCTCGTTCAATAGTTAGATGATCTAAATAGAAAGTATCAGGTTCTCCCGCAAGGACATAGTGATCTTGAATTTCTTTTGTTCCATACCATTTGTTCCCTTTTTTCTTTTTAGATAGTGTTGTGTTTCTTATCTCCCAAACATTCAGATCCTCAATTTCTATCGTGCCCTCCAGACTTTGTGATGGTTAATTACGTGGGAATTGTCTTCTGAATTTATAATTCCATAGTCGAATACAACTGCATTACTAATAGCAGCAGCAACTCTATTTGACAGGATACCGATCTGCTTCTAGGGCAATTGTTGGCATTGGTATGATGTTGTTCTCTGTTCTTGCAAAATCTTTCTTCGATTCATCATCAGAAATGTCAGATGATGAAATTTCTTCATCCAAGGCTTTGTCTGAAATTGTAGTTTTCTCTTCCCTATTCTCTCTTTGTGACTATTCTTCTCTTCTTTTCTGAATTCGACCTTCTCTGATTTTCCTTTTTTTGATAATTTGACTTGTTTTTACATTCACTCTTCCAATTTTCATTTGACGCCTATTTCTTTGGTCAATAAGAAATTCATTCTCTCGACGTGGCACTTTCATGTTCTTTTCACATTTGCAGTCCAAGAGATCAGCACACTGGCAGCCTGCTATACCAAAAAATTGATCCAATGACAAGATAACCTTCTTATTCTTAGTGGCCTTCATTCCTTGTTTTGACACCACAGACGCTTCTTCCACCAATCGGAGCAATTTGGTTTAAAAATCCTTGATCGGCTGAACTGGAATAATTTTTTTTTTTAACAAATCTGATTAAGGGCCTCGGATACTTCAGGAATAACATCCTTATTGCTCTTGTATTTAATATATATATATATATATAGAGAGAGAGACATTGGGACAAATTATAAAGGTGGAGGGGGAAACACCTTTCCCATAAAACTCGATAATCAGATAAAGACCCGTGTTTCCCCCTCCACCTTTCCCATAATATATATATATATATATATATATATATATATATATACATATACATAGATATATGTATATACATACATATATATATACATATAC
>NC_134790.1:24292139-24294639 GCF_046742065.1 Oratosquilla oratoria
GGCCTAGTTGGAAAGTCACTGTCGCACTTGTCATGAGGATGCCCGGTTCGAGTCCTGGGCAGTACCACATTTCAATTTCAAGCATGCCGGCCTTTGATGGCTTAGAATTAAAGTGCATTGTGGTTGTTAAAATGTATCTCTAATCACTGGGACCCATTCAGTGTTGTACATATATATATATACATATACATATATATGTATATATATATATATATATATATATATATATATATGTATATATATATATATATACATATTTGGAAATAGACTCATCCGCTGGGATTCGAACCCTTGCCTAGGCGGCTTACGTCTTACAAGACAAAGGCCTTACCGATCACGCTATCTCGACCCTACAAAACGAAACGACTTAGTTCACGGCCCAGTCGTTCCGCCGAGGGCACTCGGACAGAACGTGATACGTAATGTATTTCATGAAATACCAAGACCAAGGGCGCCGTAGGCCAAGCAACCTACAGTAGGCTGGTGCGGCGAAGCTGCTGCTTATATATATATATATATATATATATATATGTATGTATATATATATATATATATATATATATATATATATATATATATAAGCAGCAGCCTCGCCGCACCTGCCTACTGTAGGTTGCTTGGCCTACGGCGCCCTTGGTCTCTACCCCTATTGTGTTAAATGCTGGAAATTGTACAATAAATATGTTTTAGAATTCAGTTTTTTATTTGCTTTGATGGTCTTAGATCATCTTGATCTGAAACTCGCCGTCATCACTCAGTCTTTCGATGAACGCGACAGTGTTCTGCTTCTTCTCAAGTTTCTCATGATTCTTCTCAAGTTTCTAGTGATTCTTCTCAATTTTCTCGTGAACCTCATTTATTTTGTCCAATACGTCTTCTTCGGACCCTAAAGACTCTTCCTAGGCTAAACGCTTCTTTGCACATTTCTCGATTTTTTTTTCCTCTCTTCTTTGGTTTGTTCTTTTGGTTTCTTCTCAGGACCCGGAGGATCCTCTAAAGGTGTATCAGGGAAGCGTTTCATGGCCAGTCTCTGTTGTTCTTGATTTGAGGTAGATGGAGTGTTCTGATCGACGTCTTCCTTTTTATGTTTCACTGCGTTTTTCACTTTCCTTGTGGCATATTTGTTGCGAATAACAATTCTCTTCGACGTCCTGTAAAGTCTATCTAGAAAATGAACCTGGTAATTCCTGTTATCAGACACTCCGCCGTTTTTAACGAAGTTCATGTATTCTGAAAAGCGGCTTAGTATGAACTGCTTAGAATCTTCATCTTTTATCTCATCATACGAACACTCCAATCCATCAAAGTGTTCATCACTACGCTCATATACTTTGTCTTCCTCTAATTGAGCTTTGAAATCTATCACCTTCCTGTGAAACTTACACACAGAAGCCTTCACATTGAACGCCTTGACGTTGCTATACAGGTTAGGGTATAACGCTCTGTGTTCCTCAGTTTAGACGCTAACGCCTTGTTATCTTGCAACTACTCCTTTTTTGATATACCCTTGGTAGACGTGAACCACTTCCACATGTGCCTCTGTCTACGCTTTTTATTAGCGGCTTCTTCTGCCATACTCTTTATGTTGGCGATGAAACAATAATGTTTTCCTTGGAATCATCTACTCTCCCCAAAAGTAAACTTACCAGTTTGTTAACGTGAATTGTCCCCCAAAACACACTCAACAAAGGATCTCAATTCAAAGAAAAGGATCAAGTATCTTTTTATCTAATATTATATACATACATATATATATATATATATATATATATTATATATATATATATATATATATATATATATATATAAAACGCCACAGGAGAAATTTTTTTTTTTGGCATAAGAACCTTCTAGTGCTTCCTTTTCATGAGAGTATGGCAAGACTACCCAAAATACTTAAGGAATTCAATATCAATGTAGTCTTTAAGAACAATAGTACTATTAAAAATATACTAATTAAAAATTCTCCACATAACACTGAAGGTTGCGTATACACCATTCCTTGTCTGCAGTGCCAAAAATTTTACATCGGACAAACTGGCAAAGATTTACAAACAAGAATAAACCAACATAAATACAGTGTGAGAAGTGGTCAAATGTCTAGTGGTATTTTCGTTCATGTGAGGGACCAAGATCATATAATTGACTGGAAAAATGCTAATAAAATAACCTCTTGTAATTCCTTTACTGAAAGGAACATAATTGAATCTAGCCATATAAAACAAACTTTTGACCAAAACATCAATCTAAGCTTGGGTATGTACAGGCTGGATAATTTTATTTCAAAGAAAATTGTTTCATGTTTTCCTGCCCGGACATTTGGTCCATCTGTGACCTGAGGACTGTTGGTAATTTTCTCAGGCTTGTGTGTCATATCTTTCCGTGTTCCCTAAAATATTTCTGTATATATACTGTCTGTATCTCCTTTACTGTATTCCCTTGATGATGTCTTAAATAGACGAAAACGTTCGGACTACGTTTCTTATTTACCAGTGTTTTT
>NC_134790.1:24299639-24302139 GCF_046742065.1 Oratosquilla oratoria
TTTCTTGACAAATAAAATTATCAAGTTTGTATAAGCCTTTATGAAGGTTGGTATTTTGATTACTGGTGGTATGAATCAAACTACACTCTATTAAATTTCTTGCTATTATGTTGTTGGTATAATAGATTGGCCATTATCCCAATCAAATGGATGATTATTTAATTCAATATGTTTGAATAATCATCCAGTGTGTGTGTGTGTGTTATATATATATGTGTGTATATATATATATATATATGTATATGTTTATATGTATATATATATATATATATACTGTATATATATATATATATATATATATATATATATATGTGTGTGTGTGTGTGTTTGTGTGTGTGTGTGGGTGTATGTATTTATATGTATATTTATATTTATATATATCTATATATATTTATATGTGTGTGTGTGTGTGTGTGTGTGTGTGTGTGTGTGTGTGTGTGTGTGTGTGCGTGTGTGTGTGTGTGCGTGTGTGTGTATGTGTATATGTACACACACGCATACATATATGTATATGTGTATATATATATGTATATATATATATAATATATATATATACATATATATAAATAATATAATATATAACATATATTTCATGGCTTTCCAACCCCTCTCCACAACAGCGGACATCAGAGGTGCAGTAAATCAGTGTCGCATATAAAGACGTGCTTTCACCTCATCAGTATGGTCGAGCTGATTACACTCATTTCAGACTTCATTCACAACCACAACCATTGCAACATACCAAAAACTTCACATGCAGCACTTTTCACCATTCATATCACCTGTGACGATAGGGTGGTCCTGCAATGGACTATTAATTATAAACAACTTATATATGTGTGTGTTTTTGTGTATGCATGCCTTGTGTGGATGTGTGTGTATATATATGTATTCATGTATGTAAGTGTGTATATATTCTAATATCTTGATTGTTCTTTTACATTAAGGAGAGGATAAGTTTAAAGTCTGTTAATAATTATATTTACTTTCGTGTCGTCTTCTATATATTCATAATAATGCATTGGTGAGACATTTATCTAAGATGGTTCAGTTCCAAAATGGTTAGTAAGTTATTATTCATGTATAAGGAATAGTAATTATTTATCCTTTTTTTTTTTAATTCAGAGGAGGTAAATTGAGACGAATAGAATTTACTGTGGCAGTGAGAGAAAGTATCATAATATAAAGAAATTACTTCTTGTTTTATTTCATTTCATTTATTTATTTATTATTTTTTTCCGTTGTATTCTATTTGTTTTACAATAATAACTCTTTCAGTATACAGGATCCTTTCGTGCAGGTGTAAAAAAAAATCTTGAAATTATGCAATATTTGTATTGATTTCTTTTTAAGTCGCATACCAAACAGATTCGTAATCAAATTGATCGTTTAAATGTCTAGCATTGACCGAAATAAAAAAAAACTGACACAAAGATTAATAAAACAGTCAGAATAGAAAAATGCCACTACGATACGGAAGGAGGTAATTTATCAAGAATATTTAAAAAGATGTATATATATATATACTATCGCCATTCAGTCATGAAGAAAAGGATTATTTGTTACAGCTATTTATAAGCGACCGCATCTTTTAGAAAGTCGATTTCATACTTCTTCGCGTGACTTGTCGACGCAAAGTTTCGTTTCTGAAGCTTCTGGAGGGGAAGTCGTGTGTCATTGCTAAGGAATCGGACAAGACAACCACTGGCTTGATTACAGGACTCCTAACGTCGAGAATACTAAATGCTTCATAACATATCCGTTTATTTTTATTTTTCGTTCATGTTTTCCTCACACAGCACCCAGTGAATGTTTTGATATAGATAATATTTTGAAGAGTTTATGGGTGTTGGTGGATTATTCGAGCGACGAGGAGCTGCAATTCAAAATGTGTTGATTGGCGATACAATTTCTGAATTTTCTTAACCTTCTTTTTATGTTGATTCGTATTATACTTCTTTTCGTGTTTACAAACATAAAGTTGACCAAAATTAGTGTTATTTTTAAATGTTGTCGCACTTTAAGATGAGGATCAAGATGATTGTATCAGTGGATGGTCTAAGATTATGATGATTACGAAAATGACGCGGACAATGAAGAAGAAGACGACGACGACAATAAAGAAGGCGACACAGATGAAGACTATACTCTCATGAAGGAGGCATTAGTGCACGTAATAACAACAAAAATATAAACTACACCGGTCACAGGAACGAAGTTGATTCATGACAAAACTCATGACAGTAAACGAAGTTCTTATTGTCTTATTTCGGACATGCATTTGAGTTTGGAAAATGTCGAGATTGCCTGGATGCATTTCTGTCGACTCTCCATATATCAAACTCTTGATGATCTCATGTTATGATGGGTGATAATGCTTTGTGGCTTGTGGCTACGACCATTCATCTTCCTACTCCTGTGACATGACTTTCTGCTCAGGCATTGCACGACAATTTTCTTTATAAATACACATCTCTCTCTCTATCTCTCTCTCTCTCTC
>NC_134790.1:24312139-24314639 GCF_046742065.1 Oratosquilla oratoria
ACATACTTACATACATACATACATACATACATACATACATACATACATACATACATACATACATACATACATACATACATGAATACATACATACATGCATACATAAATACATACATACATACATACATGCATATATGCATACATAAATACATACATACATACATACATACATACATACATACATACATACATACATACATGCATACATACATACATAGATACATATGTACATACATGCATACATAAATACAAACATACATACAATATACATACATACATACATACATACATACATACATACATACGTACATACATACATACATACATACATACATACATACATACATACATACATACATACATACGTACATACATACATACACATACAGTACATACATGCATAAATACATATATGCATAAATACATACATACATACATACATACATACATACATACATACATACATACATACATACATACATACATACATACATACATACATACATACATACATACATACATACATACATACATTCATACATACATGCACACATACATACATACATACATACATACATACATACATACATACATACATACATACATACATACATACATACATACATACATACATACATACATACATACATACATACATACGTGCATACATACCTACATGCATGCATGCATGCATGCATACATTCTTATGTTCTTATGCAAACATGCTTGCATACATTTACAAAGGGTCATTCTGGTAAAGATAAGATCAATGGCGTAGCTATGTTTCCTACAAAATAAGGTGCTTTTATAGAAACAACGTAATCTGATTTATTTCATAAACTGAACATCGTTTTTCAATATTAGGACCATTACATTTATAGTACAATTTATAATTTACTTGTATATTCTTTATTTCATGTTGTTGTTGATATATTATACCGCTATATTAGGCATATACCTCTCTAGTTAGACTCATGAAACATTCAGTGATTACTAACGAGATATTGGATAAAATTTGTTTTGCTTGCAGTCTAAGGATTTTTTACGCCCTTTATAATTGCAACGGCGATGGTCGCGTGCAAACCGAATGCAATTTTGCAACAGATTCTTTTGTTTTTGCTTTCCGTCCCACCATTAGACCTTTCCCGTTTCTCCTCTCCCTTCTACTTTCATGATATCTCCTATTTGTCTTAATTTCTTTCCTCGTTCCTTATCCCAGATCACTTCATTGTTGTTCCGCCCTTTTCTTGTCCTCTTTATTCCGTAATTTACTCTAATTTGGGTTTATCTTTATATATTTAGTCTTAATTCCACAAGTCTCCTCACCTGTGTTCCCGCCATTACATTTCAAGGACATGAGCGTTATGACGTCATTTCGCGCGACATATGGTCCTCTGGTGGAGCCATGTCACGGGAAGTTTGGCTGAGTATGTCGCAAAGAGAAAGGAAGAATTATACTATAACAAGGTTACCCTTGACAGAAGGAGGATGGGGATTCAAGAAGAAGAAAGCGAGAGGACTGAGGATGGGGGCTAATTACTCTCTTCATTCCTGGACACTCCAAAGGTCATGGGAAGAAGCCTGGAGGTAGGAACAGTATAAGGAAAAATGTCAGGTTATGGAAGATATCAATTTAGACATTCAACAGCTCTCTTGCTAATCTAAAGGATGCTACGAAGATGAATAAAATAGACTGGTGATAAACAGGATAAAAGAAAAAATTAATTGGTGTTAAAAAGGATTATTATCAAGATGTTATATAATTTGATTTATGTTCATTTCAAAACATTGAAATGTATTTGCATTGGAAGGGAAACTCAAATGAAAACATTATAAAATTTTAGAATCCTGAAGCTTCGTCGCACATGACTTAATGACAAAAGCGATCAGGAATTGGATATTTCCTTTATCTAGATTGTCTTTACCCTCGAAACCGAAAAATATCCAAATGAAGAAAAAATATGGTATTATGAATGAAGACTATCATGTTCAGTACTAAAGCAAAGAAAAACGATGGTCCCCAAACTGTCAAGACATAGATTTAACAAAAAGTTAGATTGAAACAAGAACTACGTCGTCAAAGAGCAGAGTAGATTAAAAAAAAAGCATTAAAGTATAAAATAGTTCTAGATTTCAAGACTTATTTGTACAAATTCCGAAGCAAAGTTTTGTAATTTCTGTAATTTGTTCTTTCGTCTCCCTCTTTAACATTCGCTTACTTATATGTTTGTCTATTTTTTATCTATTTTTTCTGTCATAGCGTTTCGTATTACAAATATATTGTAGCAAGTAGCTGTAAGAAAAATAAAGTTCTTTATTACACTCGTTTCATTTGTGATAAATATTGCATACTCTACACTAAGTGTCAAATTGAGGAGAGTTTTCTTTACAGAGAGTTTTTGTTGTAGTTTTGATTTCATCGACTTAAAAATGTCCATAATCTATTTATTTTCTCCACAATGAGATCGAACCTAAGGATCAAACAGAAAATAAAAATTTG
>NC_134790.1:24319639-24322139 GCF_046742065.1 Oratosquilla oratoria
TAAGACCCTTCGAGTGCCCTTGGACGAAGGGCATTACATTCCATCATTTTGACGTGATGAAATGTAAGACCCTTCGAGTGCCCTTGGACGAAGGGCATTACATTCCATCATTTTGACGTGATGAAATGTAAGACCCTTCGAGTGCCCTTGGACGAAGGGCATTACATTCCATCATTTTGACGTGATGAAATGTAAGACCCTTCGAGTGCCCTTGGACGAAGGGCATTACATTCCATCATTTTGACGTGATGAAATGTAAGACCCTTCGAGTGCCCTTGGACGAAGGGCATTACATTCCATCATTTTGACGTGATGAAATGTAAGACCCTTCGAGTGCCCTTGGACGAAGGGCATTACATTCCATCATTTTGACGTGATGAAATGTAAGACCCTTCGAGTGCCCTTGGACGAAGGGCATTACATTCCATCATTTTGACGTGATGAAATGTAAGACCCTTCGAGTGCCCTTGGACGAAGGGCATTACATTCCATCATTTTGACGTGATGAAATGTAAGACCCTTCGAGTGCCCTTGGACGAAGGGCATTACATTCCATCATTTTGACGTGATGAAATGTAAGACCCTTCGAGTACCCTTGGACGAAGGGCATTACATTCCATCATTTTGACGTGATGAAATGTAAGACCCTTCGAGTGTCCTTGGACGAAGGGCATTACATTCCATCATTTTGACGTGATGAAATGTAAGACCCTTCGAGTGCCCTTGGACGAAGGGCATTACATTCCATCATTTTGACGTGATGAAATGTAAGACCCTTCGAGTGCCCTTGGACGAAGGGCATTACATTCCATCATTTTGACGTGATGAAATGTAAGACCCTTCGAGTGCCCTTGGACGAAGGGCATTACATTCCATCATTTTGACGTGATAAAATGTAAGACCCTTCGAGTGCCCTTGGACGAAGGGCATTACATTCCATCATTTTGACGTGATGAAATGTAAGACCCTTCGAGTACCCTTGGACGAAGTGCATTACATTCCATCATTTTGACGTGATGAAATGTAAGACCCTCCGAATGCCCTTGGACGAAGGGCATTACATTCCATCATTTTGACGTGATGAAATGTAAGACCCTCCGAGTGCCATTGGACGAAGGGCATTACATTCCATCATTTTGACGTGATGAAATGTAAGACCCTTCGAGTGCCCTTGGACGAAGGGCATTACATTCCATCATTTTGACGTGATGAAATGTAAGACCCTCCGAGTACCCTTGGACGAAGGGCATTACATTCCATCATTTTGACGTGATGAAATGTAAGACCCTCCGAGTACCCTTGGACGAAGGGCATTACATTCCATCATTTTGACGTGATGAAATGTAAGACCCTTCGAGTGCCCTTGGACGAAGGGCATTACATTCCATCATTTTGACGTGATGAAATGTAAGACCCTTTGAGTGTCCTTGGACGAAGGGCATTACATTCCATCATTTTGACGTGATGAAATGTAAGACCCTTCGAGTGCCCTTGGACGAAGGGCATTACATTCCATCATTTTGACGTGATGAAATGTAAAACCCTTCAAGTGCCCTTGGACGAAGGGCATTACATTCCATCATTTTGACGTGATGAAATGTAAGACCCTTCGAGTGCCTTTGGACGAAGGGCATTACATTCCATCATTTTGACGTGATGAAATGTAAGACCCTTCGAGTGCCCTTGGACGAAGGGCATTACATTCCATCATTTTGACGTGATAAAATGTAAGACCCTTCGAGTGCCCTTGGACGAAGGGCATTACATTCCATCATTTTGACGTGATGAAATGTAAGACCCTTCGAGTACCCTTGGACGAAGTGTATTACATTCCATCATTTTGACGTGATGAAATGTAAGACCCTCCGAATGCCCTTGGACGAAGAGCATTACATTCCATCATTTTGACGTGATGAAATGTAAGACCCTTCGAGTGCCCTTGGACGAAGGGCATTACATTCCATCATTTTGACGTGATGAAATGTAAGACCCTTCGAGTGCCTTTGGACGAAGGGCATTACATTCCATCATTTTGACGTGATGAAATGTAAGACCCTTCGAGTGCCCTTGGACGAAGGGCATTACATTCCATCATTTTGACGTGATGAAATGTAAGACCCTTCGTGTGCCCTTGGACGAAGGGCATTACATTCCATCATTTTGACGTGATGAAATGTAATACCATTCGCAAACCACTGGACGAAGGGCATTACATTCCATCATTTTGACGTGATGAAATGTAAGACCCTTCGAGTACCCTTGGACGAAGGGCATTACATTCCATCATTTTGACGTGATGAAATGTAAAACCCTTCGAATACCTTTGGATGAAGGGCATTACATTCCATCATTTTGACGTGATGAAATGTAAGACCCTCCGAGTGCCCTTGGAGGAAGGGCATTACGTTCCATCATTTTGACGTGATGAAATGTAAGACCCTTCGAGTACCCTTGGACGAAGGGCATTACATTCCATCATTTTGACGTGATGAAATGTAAG
>NC_134790.1:24329639-24344639 GCF_046742065.1 Oratosquilla oratoria
TGCCGTAGGGCAGGGCGCGAAAAGCGAGCTACGCCGTAGGCCAAGCACACCTGGCGAAGCCAGGTCCGGGTGCTTGTATATATATATATATATGTTTCATTAAAAGTGATGGCTAGTTGTGCATTAATAATTTTCTTAATGGTATTTTCCATATACCTTATTAAGGATTTGTTTTCCTTAGGAAGGAAATTTATGACTTGGCTGTATGTAGTCATATTAGCTAGATCGCGATTTCGGGTTCAAGACCCTTCTTCAGTAGCTATAGGGATAAGAATTAATCCGAAGATTCTAGTAAAGATCTAAGTTTTATACTAGAGTTCATATACTTGCTAATCACTGGGGGAGGTCACCTGGTATTACGGGCAGGGACGAAATGTCACGTGCGCTAGGGAGCCTCCGGGTTTGTGTTGTGGCGGAATGTGGCGTTTTGTCTCGTAGTTGGACGAGTGGCGTTTTGTCTCGTATTGGCGTTTGTGGTGTTATGTCTCATGTTTTTATTTGTAACGGTTTGTCTCATGCTTGGAAGGGCTTTAAGGTCTTCTGCTTGTACATTTAGGTTTGGGCTCAACTCTTTAATATACAACGCTTCTAAAATTGGGAGGCGTCTATCGTCAGTACATAAATCCAAAATCTCAGTGTTTTTCTCTAGTGTCTCTCTTGCTAGTGTTATGCCGTGGGCTTCTCTTAAGTGATTTTTAGGGGCTCCAGATGTCAGGTGGTATGAGAGGCGACGGGATAACCTCATTGTCGTCATGCCAATATAGGTGGATGGGAGGGCTTCACAGTTCCCTCGTGTACATGTGAACCTATAGATGACATGTGATTTCTGAAGTTCCTTTCTCTCTTGTAGGGGGCTGTTTCTAATAAGAAAGTGGCTAGTTTTCTTAGTTTTATAATAAATCACTAGATTTAGTATTTTTTCTGGATTGACTGGTTTAATGTTTCTTTTTATAATTTGTTTCATAAGGCGTTCATCTTCTTTATAAGCTGACGAAAAAGTGGATTTATAATATATGTTGATTTTCTCTTTGTTTTGTTTATCATTGTTGTTGTTATGCCAGCCGTCCATTATTTTCTTTGTTTGAAAATGTATCTCTTTTTCATTGAAGCCGTTATTGATCAGAACTTGAGTGGAACGTTCGATTTCATCATGCACTTGTGACCATGTGCTGCAGTGAGTTAGTGCTCTTCGAATATAGGCACTGATGGTAGAGTCCTTATATCTTTGTGGGCACTCACTGGATCCATTAAGGCAGTGTCCAGGGTTAGTGGGTTTTGTGTACACTGTTGTATTAAAAGAATTCTCATTTTGTTTCACTAAGAGGTCGAGGAAGGGTAAAGCTCCGTCAATGCTATCTTCCATAGTGAAAGTGAGTTCAGATGTCTCTTGTAATAGGTGGCGGAGTTTTTCAGCTTCATTGCTGTTATTGGTTTTAATGAAGACATCATCAATGTATCTACAGTAGATATCTGGCTTTTCTGTTTTACTGAATACTTCTTCTTCTACGCAGCCCATGAAGAAGTTTGCCATTAATACTCCAAGGGGGGATCCCATTGCAACTCCATCAATTTGGCAATATTTGTTTCCACGGGGGCAAGTGAACGGGACTTCTTTTGTACAGCATTCAAGCAGTTTACGTAGTGTAAGTTCTGGAATGTCTAGTATAGGTGTAGTGTTATCGTGGTACACTTTGTTGATGATGTAATCAATTGTTCGATCTACGGAAATATTAGTGTATAACCCCTCCACATCAAGAGAAGCGATTCTACCTTTAGCAGAGTTTGCCTTAATAATGTCTAGGAAATCAGATGTAGATTGTAGACTATAGGTGGCGGGAGTGTAGGGAGTTAGAATGGAGCACAGTTTCTTGGCGAGTTTGTACGTAGGTGCAGGGATTTGTGAGATTATGGGACGGAGTTTATTACCAGGTTTGTGTGTTTTGACTGTCCCATAGCAGTAACCCATACCATACTCTCCTGAAAGTTTATTAAATTTTATTTTGCTGGCAGCATTATTCCCTTCTATAAGTCGATTTACCTTTTTCTTGAGTGATTCTGTAGGGTCTTTGTTGATCTTTTTAAACTTAGATGTATCATTGAGGATAGTATCTATCTTTTCTAAATACTCAGAGGTGTCCATGAGTACGTAAGTTGCCGCTTTGTCTGCTTTCCTGATGGTGATACTATGGTCTGATTTTAACTCTTTTGCGGCCTCAATGTGTTTCTTGTCAATCAAATTGCTGTGATATTTTCCTCTTGATTTATGGGCTTCAGCAATGACTTCTTGTTTGAAAGTGGGCTCAACAATGACTTCACCTTTTTTACATAATTTCTCTACATCATCTATAAGTATTTCGCATTCTGTTCTTTTTTTAAACTTCTTAGGTTTAGACATAATGTGGCAGTTAAGCCCTAAATTAAGGACTTCCTCTTGGTCTGGAGTAAGAATCTTATTGGTTAAATTTATATAACCATTTGGTGGGCGTGAGTATTTAATATGGCCGCCGTTCAGATTTATTAATTTCTTTTGATTAGCTTTAGTGATAGAATTTTTGTGTTGATTAATAATATCAGAGAATAGGGTGTCAATATTCTCTTTTAAGGTTGTATCTATGTGTATATTGTTCCATTTTTCTTCAAGCTCTTGGTATTCTTGGTTGAGGTTTTGTATTTTGTCTTTTAATTCTTTAATCCTCTGTTTCATATATTTCATTCTTTCTTCCTTACTGGGTTTATACTTGCACCTCTTGTTTAAGGTCACTGCCCCATCACAGGGGATATTGTCAGTGTATTTGGGCAGGAGTTTTTCTCTAATGCATGTTTCATTAAAAGTGATGGCTAGTTGTGCATTAATAATTTTCTTAATGGTATTTTCCATATACCTTATTAAGGATTTGTTTTCCTTAGGAAGGAAATTTATGACTTGGCTGTATGTAGTCATATTAGCTAGATCGCGATTTCGGGTTCAAGACCCTTCTTCAGTAGCTATAGGGATAAGAATTAATCCGAAGATTCTAGTAAAGATCTAAGTTTTATACTAGAGTTCATATACTTGCTAATCACTGGGGGAGGTCACCTGGTATTACGGGCAGGGACGAAATGTCACGTGCGCTAGGGAGCCTCCGGGTTTGTGTTGTGGCGGAATGTGGCGTTTTGTCTCGTAGTTGGACGAGTGGCGTTTTGTCTCGTATTGGCGTTTGTGGTGTTATGTCTCATGTTTTTATTTGTAACGGTTTGTCTCATGCTTGGAAGGGCTTTAAGGTCTTCTGCTTGTACATTTAGGTTTGGGCTCAACTCTTTAATATACAACGCTTCTAAAATTGGGAGGCGTCTATCGTCAGTACATAAATCCAAAATCTCAGTGTTTTTCTCTAGTGTCTCTCTTGCTAGTGTTATGCCGTGGGCTTCTCTTAAGTGATTTTTAGGGGCTCCAGATGTCAGGTGGTATGAGAGGCGACGGGATAACCTCATTGTCGTCATGCCAATATAGGTGGATGGGAGGGCTTCACAGTTCCCTCGTGTACATGTGAACCATTAAGAAAATTATTAATGCACAACTAGCCATCACTTTTAATGAAACATGCATTAGAGAAAAACTCCTGCCCAAATACACTGACAATATATATATATATATATATATATATATATATATATATATATATATATATATACATATATATATACATATATATACACATATATATACATGTACATATATATATATATATATATATATATATAATATATATATATACATATTTATATATGTATATGTATGTACATATATATATATATATATATATATATATATATATATATATACACACAAGGCACTGGCTACGCCGTGGGTGCCTTGGTCTTCGGCGCTTCCTCGCTTCGCTCGCTACACGACCTCCGGTCTCTTTTATTTTCATTTTCTTTCGATATAACACTTCTCTCCATGTAGTCATCGGCATCCCGTTTTCAAACATTTCTTGTGATCTCCTTTAATTCTTCTTTTATTTCTTCTTTCTCCTTCTTTAATTCTTCTTTTTCTTGGAAAGTCCTTTCCCAAACCTTAAGGGGGACCGACACATCTGATTCCGATTCGTCCACGGCCGTTGCGGCTTCTTCACTAATAATGTAAGCTGAAGCAGGAATCTCAACGGATCTCAATTCAGGTTCCTCTTCTGGAAGTACCTGCTCGCCGTCAGTACCTTTCACTAAAGACTCTCCCTCCCTAATGGATGGCATGTCCGAAAAAAAAAAAAATTCTTTGTCCATGGGTAAAACAATTGGACGAATCCAACAATAACCCACATTTGTCAAAAATGTAGGTTGTTGAATACTTGAAATGACTTTTCATACTTTTATTCCAATATCAATATGCAATTGTCTTGTTATTTGCCAAAAGGAATCTTTGCAAAACTCCTCCTGCAAAATAATGTTTCATAAACTTTTCCGATTCTTCCTCTTTAATTTTTCCGTCGAAATGTATTATGAGATCGTACTCTTCATCAGAGTACACGTAATTTTTGTTATTTCGTAACATATTGTTGAACCCCAATATTTTCCTAGGGAATCTCTTAATTAATGAGTTTTTTTTTAGTGAGGCGTAAAGTTGGGGAAACTCATTCTTGAGCTCCCTGGCCAATTCATTCCGAAGAGCATAGTTTTTCTGCACATTTTCTTCTGGGTACTTCTTCGTCTTCGTAACCCAGGCCCAAAAGTGGTTAAACCTCCTCTTTCTCTGTGCACTACTCTTTGAACCACGTTCATCCATTGCAGCAACGCTTGTTATGGTATTATGGTAGTTATAAAAATATCCTTACACCATGGAACATTTTTGCCGGATTTCGGAAGGTGGTCATAAAAACGCCAGGAAATTTTCAAAACTCACACCATAGTAACGTTCGATTTTTTCTTAGCCTGACTCACACCGACTCGCTCCCTGAGCTTACGCCCTTCTCTGACTTCTTGTCGTCAGGCGATTTTATTCAGCTGAGGGAAACCGCAAAGTTGCGGCCGGGGATGAATAGGACGAGCTCCATTTCCCATCGCTCCCCGTTGAAGATGGCGGACGTCGGTCCGCGGTCCCCCAAAAGACGTTTCGTTGAGTTCGGATTTGGAGGAAGGGCATTACATCCCATCATTTTGACGTGGTGAAATGTAAGACCCTTCGCGTGCCCTTGGAGGAAGGGCATTACATTCCATCATTTTGACGTGATGAAATGTAATACCCTTCGATTGCCCTTGAAGTAAGGGTATTACATTCCATCATTTTGACGTGATGCAATGTAATACCCTTGGAGATGCTCACTCCTCATCCTCACCCTCACTCAGAGGCGCCTTGCGACGGAGGAGGAGGAGGAGGAGGCAATATCTTTTAATCTTCGAGAGACAGCGGCAAATTTTTCAAAAAAAATTCCCCTTTTCGGGGACTTCACTTCCCCTGCCTCTTCGTTAGGGGGGAAGCGGAAGACGGTCCGAGCCCTTTCTTCTCTGGGCCACTGACCTTTAGAGGTATTAAAGTTAGGATAATGTTTTATTAGAGAAGATTCTACAATTTTTCTTCGATAGCTACAGTGTGATTTATAAATAATTGATGCATTATCCCAATCTAATCTATGGTCTTTTTAGCTGGCATGAAGGAACACAGCGGAGTTAACTTGTCCATATTTTATGGAGTTTTTATGTTCCTTTAATCTCGTGGACAAATTCCTGCCAGTTTGGCCCCAGTAAACATCATCACAATCTTTACAAGGCAATTTATATAACCCCGGAGTTTTGGTCCACATCATCCCTCCGGTGTACATTAACTACCTTTCTAAAAATGCTGTTTGGATAATTGTAAATAAATTTGATTTAATTATTAGGTAGAAATTTGGAGACCGAGTTGATAGAATCATTAAATGGTACGATGATGTTATTGTTACCCCATTTAAACTTCTCCCGGGAGAAAATATCACCCACTGTCCTCCCTCAACCCAATCATTTTAAGGGCATGTAACCTGAGCCCCCCCCCCCCCCACTTTCCTCATCCCCTTCTATGTACCCCTCATTTCCTAATATATACTTGTACCTTAACTTCATGTAAGCATTCTGCTGAAGAGGACTACAGATAGTCGAAATATACAGTTTCCCTGTATTTTCCGTTATTATTTCTCCGATAGTGGGTTTATAGTGAACTATTACAAATGTGTTATAACATACCAATTTCCATATATATATTATATATATATATATATATATATATATATATATATATTATATATATATATATATATATATATATATATATTGAAGTATGGAAGACAAATGAGTGGAAGGGCGGTGAGTTAAACACAGAGAACAGTTGAAGTTCTATTCACTGACGTTTCATCCTTACCAGGACATTCTCAAAGTACATACAGTTTCAGAAAATTAACAGCTTATATAATCCATCCTTGCCGTGTTCCTCTCCCTCTATACTCTCGTTCGTCCTCAACTCTTTTTCTTGTGACTCCGACCATGCCACTTCTCTCTCCGTTCTCAATTATCCTTTTTACCTCCTTGATAATCAGAGTGCCTACCGCTCCTGCTAATTTTATAAACCCTTCCCTATGGTTGATGTAGGGGTGGGAAGTAATGTAGGCTGCCTCCACTATTTTTCTTTTCTTTTTTTCTAGACCTTTGTGGAGCACCTCTACCTTGTTCCAAACTGGAAAATGACCACATTGGTCTAAATGAACTACTAGCAAGTTGGAGTTTCTGTGAGCTCTGACGTCCTTTTTGTGCTCATATGTCCGTAGCTCCACTGATCTTCCCGTCTCTCCATAATATCCTACCGGACAACCACCACATTATTTTGGTCCATGTGACGATCCTATATATGATGCTCAAAACTCACACCATAGTAACGTTCGATTTTTTCTTAGCCTGACTCACACCGACTCGCTCCCTGAGTTTACTTCATTCTGTGTTTTTTGTCGTCACGCGAATTTATTCAGCTGAGGGAAACCGCAAAATTGACGTGATGAAATGTAAGACCCTTCGAGTGCCCTTGGACGAAGGGCATTACATTCCATCATTTTGACGTGATGAAATGTAAGACCCTTCGAGTGCCCTTGGACGAAGGGCATTACATTCCATCATTTTGACGTGATGAAATGTAAGACCCTTCGAGTGCCCTTGGACGAAGGGCATTACATTCCATCATTTTGACGTGATGAAATGTAAGACCCTTCGAGTACCCTTGGACGAAGGGCATTACATTCCATCATTTTGACGTGATGAAATGTAAGACCCTTCGAGTGCCCTTGGACGAAGGGCATTACATTCCATCATTTTGACGTGATGAAATGTAAGACCCTTCGAGTGCCCTTGGACGAAGGGCATTACATTCCATCATTTTGACGTGATGAAATGTAAGACCCTCCGAGTACCCTTGGACGAAGTGCATTACATTCCATCATTTTGACGTGATGAAATGTAAGACCCTCCGAATGCCCTTGGACGAAGGGCATTACATTCCATCATTTTGACGTGATGAAATGTAAGACCCTTCGAGTGCCCTTGGACGAAGGGCATTACATCCCATCATTTTGACGTGATGAAATGTAAGACCCTTCGAGTGCCTTTGGACGAAGGGCATTACATTCCATCATTTTGACGTGATGAAATGTAAGACCCTTCGAGTGCCCTTGGACGAAGGGCATTACATTCCATCATTTTGACGTGATGAAATGTAAGACCCTTCGAGTGCCCTTGGACGAAGGGCATTACATTCCATCATTTTGACGTGATGAAATGTAAGACCCTCCGAGTACCCCTGGACGAAGGGCATTACATTCCATCATTTTGACGTGATGAAATGTAAGACCCTTCGAGTGCCCTTGGACGAAGGGCATTACATTCCGTCATTTTGACGTGATGAAATGTAAGACCCTTCGAGTGCCCTTGGACGAAGGGCATTACATTCCATCATTTTGACGTGATGAAATGTAAGACCCTCCGAGTGCCCTTGGAGGAAGGGCATTACGTTCCATCATTTTGACGTGATGAAATGTAAGACCCTTCGAGTACCCTTGGACGAAGGGCATTACATTCCATCATTTTGTTGTGATGAAATGTAAGACCCTTCGAGTGCTCTTGGACGAAGGGCATTACATTCCATCATTTTGACGTGATGAAATGTAAGACCCTTCGAGTGCCCTTGGACGAAGGGCATTACATTCCATCATTTTGACGTGATGAAATGTAAGACCCTTCGAGTGCCCCTGGACGAAGGGCATTACATTCCATCATTTTGACGTGATGAAATGTAAGACCCTTCGAGTGCCCTTGGACGAAGGGCATTACATTCCATCATTTTGACGTGATGAAATGTAAGACCCTCCGAGTACTCTTGGACGAAGGGCATTACATTCCATCATTTTGACGTGATGAAATGTAAGACCCTTCGAGTGCCCTTGGACGAAGGGCATTACATTCCATCATTTTGACGTGATGAAATGTAAGACCCTCCGATTACCCTTGGACGAAGGGCATTACATTCCATCATTTTGACGTGATGAAATGTAAGACCCTTCGAGTGCCCTTGGACGAAGGGCATTACATTCCATCATTTTGACGTGATGAAATGTAAGACCCTCCGAGTGCCCTTGGACAAAGGGCATTACATTCCATCATTTTGACGTGATGAAATGTAAGACCCTCCGAGTGCCCTTGGACGAAGGGCATTACATTCCATCATTTTGACGTGATGAAATGTAAGACCCTCCGAGTGCCCTTGGACGAAGGGCATTACATTCCATCATTTTGACGTGATGAAATGTAAGACCCTCCGAGTATCCTTGGACGAAGGGCATTACATTCCGTCATTTTGATGTGATGAAATGTAAGACCCTCCGAGTGCCCTTGGACGAAGGGCATTACATTCCATCATTTTGACGTGATGAAATGTAAGACCCTTCGAGTGCCCTTGGACGAAGGGCATTACATCCCATCATTTTGACGTGATGAAATGTAAGACCCTTCGAGTACCCTTGGACGAAGGGCATTACATTCCGTCATTTTGACGTGATGAAATGTACGACCCTTCGAGTTCCCTTGGACGAAGGGCATTACATTCCATCATTTTGACGTGATGGAATGTAAGACCCTTCGGATACCCTTGGACGAAGGGCATTACAATCCATCATTTTGACGTGATGAAATGTAAGACCCTTCGAGTGCCCTTGGACGAAGGGCATTACATTCCATCATTTTGACGTGATGAAATGTAAGACCCTTCGAGTGCCCTTGGACGAAGGGCATTACATTCCATCATTTTGACGTGATGAAATGTAAAACCCTTCAAGTGCCCTTGGACGAAGGGCATTACATTCCATCATTTTGACGTGATGAAATGTAAGACCCTTCGAGTGCCCTTGGACGAAGGGCATTACATTTCATCATTTAGACGTGATGAAATGTAAGACCCTCCGAATACCCCTGGACGAAGGGCATTACATTCCATCATTTTGACGTGATGAAATGTAAGACCCTTCGAGTGCCCTTGGACGAAGGGCATTACATTCCATCATTTTGACGTGATGAAATGTAAGACCCTCCGAGTGCCCTTGGACGAAGGGCATTACATTCCATCATTTTGACGTGATGAAATGTAAGACCCTTCGAGTACCCTTGGACGAAGTGTATTACATTCCATCATATTGACGTGATGAAATGTAAGACCCTCCGAATGCCCTTGGACGAAGAGCATTACATTCCATGATTTTGACGTGATGAAATGTAAGACCCTTCGAGTGCTCTTGGACGAAGGGCATTACATTCCATCATTTTGACGTGATGAAATGTAAGACCCTCCGAATACCCGTGGACGAAGGGCATTACATTCCATCATTTTGACGTGATGAAATGTAAGACCCTTCGAGTGCCTTGGACGAAGGGCATTCCATTCCGTCATTTTGACGTGATGAAATGTAAGACCCTTCGAGTGCCCTTGGACGAAGGGCATTACATTCCATCATTTTGACGTGATGAAATGTAAGACCCTTCGAGTGCCCTTGGACGAAGGGCATTACATTCCATCATTTTGACGTGATGAAATGTAAGACCCTTCGAGTGCCCTTGGACGAAGGGCATTACATTCCATCATTTTGACGTGATGAAATGTAAGACCCTTCGAGTACCCCTGGACGAAGGGCATTACATTCCATCATTTTGACGTGATGAAATGTAAGACCCTTCGAGTGCCCTTGGACGAAGGGCATTACATACCATCATTTTGACGTGATGAAATGTAAGACCCTTCGAGTGCCCGTGGACGAAGGGCATTACATTCCATCATTTTGACGTGATGAAATGTAAGACCCTTCGAGTGCCCTTGGACGAAGGGCATTACATTCCATCATTTTGACGTGATGAAATGTAAGACCCTTCGAGTGCCCTTGGACGAAGGGCATTACATTCCATCATTTTGACGTGATGAAATATAAGACCCTTCGAGTGCCCGTGGACGAAGGGCATTACATTCCATCATTTTGACGTGATGAAATGTAAGACCCTCCGAGTGCCCTTGGACGAAGGGCATTACATTCCATCATTTTTACGTGATGAAATGTAAGACCCTCCGAGTACCCTTGGACGAAGTGCATTACATTCCATCATTTTGACGTGATGAAATGTAAGACCCTCCGAATGTCCTTGGACGAAGGGCATTACATTCCATCATTTTGACGTGATGAAATGTAAGACCCTTCGAGTGCCCTTGGACGAAGGGCATTACATTCCATCATTTTGACGTGATGAAATGTAAGACCCTTCGAGTGCCCTTGGACGAAGGGCATTACATTCCATCATTTTGACGTGATGAAATGTAAGACCCTTCGAGTACCCCTGGACGAAGGGCATTACATTCCATCATTTTGACGTGATGAAATGTAAGACCCTTCGAGTGCCCTTGGACGAAGGGCATTACATTCCATCATTTTGACGTGATGAAATGTAAGACCCTTCGAGTGCCCGTGGACGAAGGGCATTACATTCCATCATTTTGACGTGATGAAATGTAAGACCCTTCGAGTTCCCTTGGACGAAGGGCATTACATTCCATCATTTTGACGTGATGAAATGTAAGACCCTTCGAGTGCCCTTGGACGAAGGGCATTACATTCCATCATTTTGACGTGATGAAATGTAAGACCCTTCGAGTGCCCGTGGACGAAGGGCATTACATTCCATCATTTTGACGTGATGAAATGTAAGACCCTCCGAGTGCCCTTGGACGAAGGGCATTACATTCCATCATTTTGACGTGATGAAATGTAAGACCCTCCGAGTATCCTTGGACGAAGGGCATTACATTCCGTCATTTTGACGTGATGAAATGTAAGACCCTCCGAGTGCCCTTGGACGAAGGGCATTACATTTCATCATTTTGACGTGATGAAATGTAAGACCCTTCGAGTGCCCTTGGACGAAGGGCATTACATCCCATCATTTTGACGTGATGAAATGTAAGACCCTTCGAGTACCCTTTGAACGAAGGGCATTACATTCCATCATTTTGACGTGATGAAATGTAAGACCCTTCGAGTTCCCTTGGACGAAGGGCATTACATTCCATCATTTTGACGTGATGAAATGTAAGACCCTTCGAGTGCCCTTGGACGAAGGGCATTACATTCCATCATTTTGACGTGATGAAATGTAAGACCCTCCGAGTGCCTTTGGACGAAGGGCATTACATTCCATCATTTTGACGTGATGAAATATAAGATCCTTCGAGTGCCCTTGGACGAAGGGCATTACATTCCATCATTTTGACGTGATGAAATGTAAGACCCTCCGAGTATCCTTGGACGAAGGGCATTACATTCCATCATTTTGACGTGATGAAATGTAAGACCCTTCGAGTTCCCTTGGACGAAGGGCATTACATTCCATCATTTTGACGTGATGGAATGTAAGACCCTTCGGATACCCTTGGACGAAGAGCGTTACAATCCATCATTTTGACGTGATGAAATGTAAGACCCTTCGAGTGCCCTTGGACGAAGGGCATTACATTCCATCATTTTGACGTGATGAAATGTAAGACCCTTCGAGTGCCCTTGGACGAAGGGCATTACATTCCATCATTTTGACGTGATGAAATGTAAGACCCTTCGAGTGTCCTTGGACGAAGGGCATTACATTCCATCATTTTGACGTGATGAAATGTAAGTCCCTTCGAGTACCCTTGGACGAAGGGCATTACATTCCATCATTTTGACGTGATGAAATGTAAGACCCTTCGAGTGCCCTTGGACGAAGGGCATTACATTCCATCATTTAGACGTGATGAAATGTAAGACCCTCCGAATACCCCTGGACGAAGGGCATTACATTCCATCATTTTGACGTGATGAAATGTAAGACCCTTCGAGTACCCTTGGACGAAGGGCATTACATTCCATCATTTTGACGTGATGAAATGTAAGACCCTTCGAGTGCCCCCTGGACGAAGGACATTACATTCCATCATTTTGACGTGATGCAATGTAATACCCTTGGAGAAGCTCACTCCTCATCCTCACCCTCACTCAGCGGCGCCTTGCGACGGAGGATTAGGATTAGGAGGAGACTGAGACTCCGTGCGAAGAACTCAAGGCGTCGCCTTCCTGGCAATACCTTTTAATATTCGAAAGACATTTGCTAATTTTTCTCCAAGACCTTCCCCTTTTCGGGGACTTCGCTCCCCGCGCCTCTTCGTCGAGGGGGGAGCGGAAGACGTTCCGAACCTCTTGGTCTTTGGGTTCGGGGGGAGTCGTCCAGAGGGCACTTCCAAGGGAGGAGAAACAGGTATAGCATGTCTTCGAATATCGTCCTCACCCAAATCTAGTCGACTTGAGCGGCGACGACCAGCAGCCCGAGCAGTCCTGCTCACAAGCCCAGATGGAGGGACACGACGAAAGAAATTAAGGAGTAACGTCTCTTTTGGATTATGATGATGAAACTCTCAAAACCACCTGTCTATTGCGGAAATGCATCTATATTACTATTATTATTATTATTACTATTATTATTATTATTATTATTATTATTATTATTATTATTATTATTATTATTATTATTATTATTATTATTATTATTATTATTATTATTATTATTATTATTATTATTATTATTATTATTATTATTATTATTATTATTATTATTATTATTATTATTATTATTATTATTATTATTATTATTATTATTATTATTATTATTATTATTATTATTATTATTATTATTATCATTATTATCATTATCATTATCATTATTATTATTATTATTATTATTATTATTATTATTATTATTATTATTATTATTATTATTATTATTATTATTATTATTATTATTATTATTATTACTTACTATTATTATTACTATTATTATTATTATTATTATTATTATTATTATTATTATTATTATTATATTATTGTTATTACTATTATTATATTTATTATTATTATTATTATTATTATTATTATTATTATTATTATTATTATTATTATTATTATTATTATTATTATTATTATTATTATTATTATTATTATTATCATTATATTTATTATTATTATTATTATTATTATCATTATTATATTTTTATATTATTATATTGTATTTTCATATGTATCTACAGTAAATCCTCCTTATAATGATATGGTTTAATGTTACAAACTCCTCTCATTGGAAGGCTAGTACAGTGCCCCTTACAGTGGACTTTGTAGCGTGGAATTTAATGAACCATGCCCTTGGTTTAACTTCACCAGTGGCAGGATTCGAACTGCCATCCCGTCAACCTTTTCGCAGGTAACGACACCCTAACCCACTCAGCCAGCGAACTTCCTCTTTATAACGAACCTGTTTATTGAATTTTGAGTATAATGTACCCTTTGTGGCTATCAAACTAAATTTTAAATTGTTCACAAGTTACGATGTTTTTCAAAATTATCAAACATTTACCTTGTTCACCTTGTTCTACACACACACACACACACACACACACACACACACACACACACACACACACACACTCATGGCGCTGTGGTTAGAGCTCTGGCTTGCCACTACGGAGGTCCGGGTTCGATCCTCGCCCGGGGCTGAAATAATATCAGTATCGCAGCGCTGAGGGGTGTTACTCCAACTCTCGTGGGCGGGGAGTTGGGGGTGTGTGTGTGTGCAAGGTCATAGCATTACCCATAGATCGGACCTACGAGCTCTGAGCTCTCTTCCAGGAGGGAAATAGCTGTCGATCACGAGTCCAACACGTGATCCAAAGACCAAGTGAATACACACACACAGACACACACACACACACACACACACACACACACACACACACACACACACACACACATTTAACACACAGGACAATATAAAATCAGGTACAAAGGAAACAAAGAAAGAGATTGTACACTTTGTTAAAGCTATATAGTTAGGTTAAGTTCAGTTTAGTTATATTAACACATATATGTTAGTCTGAGGTAATTTTTTACTTGGAACCGAATGAATATGTTCTTATTTTAGAAAAATCAGCAAAAATTTCAAATAAGATTTTTAAAACATTGTATTCTATGGGATTTTTTCTATATCAATTGAGTTCATGGAAGATGCCGTAGAACTAGAACCTATATAATTTTTTAATCAACAAAATAATTTTTCTTTCTGGCTTCGATGGATTTAGCGACAATAAACAAATGATCAGGCGGTGCTTGTCTTGTCGACAAAAATGTCGACATTTTGATGCGTCGCTCTTTCAACCCCTTCAGTACCGTGTGACCCATTCTCTCTATATTCTAGCTCTCGCCGGGCAATTTTATTCATCTCCGTGGTATTCCCTTGGTATTGAAGTGGTTTCATCCTGTTCTGATTGACCCCTTTCCTACACGGTTGTCCTTTCCCATCTGTCCTGGCTGTCGTCAGGCTATTTTATTAATGTTCGTGGTTCTCCCCTCACCCTCTTGATAGCCAAAAATCTAATATACATCTCGTTATGTTTACTAGAAA
>NC_134790.1:24362139-24372139 GCF_046742065.1 Oratosquilla oratoria
GGAGAGAGAGAGAGAGAGAGAGAGAGAATGATAGCATGAGAGAATGAGAGCGAGGGGAGAGAGAAAGAGAGAGCGAGGGAGAGAGAAAGAGAGAGGGAGAGAGAGAGAGAGAGTGGGGGAGCAGGGGAGAGGGAGGGGGAGAAAGGGAGGGAGAAAGGATTAGAAAAATTAAGAGCAAAACACGTGCTTGCTCGCGCACGCACGTGTGTGTGTGTGTGTGTGTGTGTGTGTGTGTGTGTGTGCGTGTGTGTGTGTATGCATACGGGTGCACGGAGAGTGAATGTATGCATATAATTGGATGATACTTATAACGCCGTGGACACGCATACGAGTCTGTGTATTTGTTAGGAGGAAGACTGAGAGCGTGTAATCAGGCCGCTACCTGCGCCAAGGCTTCGTAAATTGCATGCTTCACGCGCATGCTGGCCGTGGGTTTGTGGATTAAAAAAAAAAAAAAAAAAAAATCACATTCTTTTACTTTTTTTTAATACATATATATATTAATCTATTTATATTTATTTACTTATCTATATATATGTTTATCTATGTATTTTTTTATTTATTAATTTCCTTGTTTATTAATTTATAGATTTGTTTATTAATTCATTTGTTTATCTATCTAATCATCCACCTATTTGTTCACTTGTTTATTTATCTATTTATTCATGTATATATTTGCTTATTCATTTATTCATTTATTTAATCATATGAAAATTTTTACTCAATTCAGAAATGACTTGTTTATTTGTTTCTTCAAAACTTGATTATATGATCAATACATTTTTGGGTGGAGGAGTTCTTATTAAGAAAATTATTATTCCTTGAGTCTGAAAGAAATATATATTGATTTATATTAATTTTCCTTGTTTACTTATTTCTTTGTCCCTTTAAAGTTTCTTTCTAATCATATCCAGCGAGTCTATTTAGTTGAAATAATTAGGCCGAAGCTGGAAAACGAGCCTACATTCCGAATTTGTTCTTAGAACGCATCACAACATCGTGATCAATCACGAGTAATGACGGAGTAATTAGTAAAAAGAAAAAAAAAATCGCGTCAAATGCCGAAGATAAAAGTTAATTGTGACGATAGGAGATTAAATAGAGTTATTAACCAAGGAAACGGATTTTCTATAAAGGTAATTACGGAGAAAAGCCGGTAATATCCGACAAAGGCTGAGACGAAACGTGTGAGGAAATATAGTCATCTTGACTTTGAAGGACTAAAAAGGACAAATCTTTGTGAGCTGAGCTTACTGGCTGCACAATTGAAAATCTCTCGACGCCTGAAAACGCTTCTGAAGAATGGATAAGAGGAATCCTAAAACAGTTTGGGCATTTGATTGGCAGGTGATAGACGCAGTTGCAGAGGACACACACGCACACACACACACACACACACACACACACACACACACACACACACACACACACACACACACACACACACACACACACACACACACACACACACAAATACACACATTATTCACAGTCACACGATCATCAACATCATTCCCGTTCATCTTACCATCATCCCAGCGAAGACCGATTCTCTAACCAATCACTGTCATGATCAGGAGCATCTTTGCCCAATCACAAGGCCATCTACAACACTACGTCACTCGTAACGGGGTCCTCATCATCACCCAATCGTCCATCACGGAGACCAATCTCGGTATGATTTGCTCTTTTGTCGGATTTGATTGGTCTCTGAATGATTAGACTCATGAGACCCTACTTCTCCTCCTCCTCCTCCTCCTCCTCCTCCCCCCCTCTCCTTCCTCCTACTCCTCCTCCTCTCAAAAGCATCTCTGAAATTCAGAGAAACCATGTGTGTGTGTGCGTGTGTATGTGTGTGTGTGTGTGTGTGTGTGTGTGTGTGTGTGCGTGTGTGTGTGTGTGTGTGTGTGTGTGTGCGTGTGTGTGTATGTCTGTGTGCGCGCGCGTGTGTGTGTTTGCGCGTGTGTTCGTGCGTAGAGCCTAGAACTAAAGAACATAAACACTAAACATCAAGACTTTCCTTAGAAAGCTGATAGAGGAAAAAAGTGTTGTATAACAAAGCCGTACATGAAAAAGATTGCGCAGGTAAGTCGACCCAATCAAACAGACCCAAAGGTTGTTCCTCTGTTGCAAAAACCAGGAGAAATAACACATTTCTTTCAAAATGTTTGACAAAGTATCACTTTTGGGCAGGTGTTCAGGCTGGGTTTGGTTAGGTGAGGTTAGGTTAATTTAGGTTAATTTAGGTTAGGTTAGGCTGGGTTGGGTTAGGCGGAGCTGGTTTGGAATAGGTTAGGTTAGCCTAGGTTAAGCTAGGTGGGTGCCCTTCCCATCTTGAAGCTTTTCGTCCTTCCGTAAGTGTACATAAAGTCATAGAAACAAGCTATTAGACTTCTTTTCAAAATGCGATTTCTTCTTGACTCATCACTTTGGAGAACGAATTACACTGACAATAATAAATATTTCCAAAGTAGATGTTTGAGTCGTAATTATATGATATGCGATTGTTGTCGATTGCCAATAACAATTATTTTTTTTTCTTCTTCTTTTTTTAACTTAGACAAAGAATCCCTTCCGGGTGTGAAAGTTGCATTTCGTGATCGATGTCTATTTTCACAGTCGAGCACAGAACACCAACGTAATCGATGAGAAGTCTTTTGATGTCTTGGACACCTTTCGAACTTAGATAGTTAAGAAAAAATCGAACACTGGTTTATTTTTTCCTTTTATCTTTATGGAGATATAATTTGTAGAATGAGCCAGGCGTATGTGGAGGTGGTGAGGACGGGAGGGGAGGGGGAGGGGGCAAAGGATGTTTACAAATCGATAGAGTCTTACGGTTGTATTCTTAAAAAAAAATCCTTTCCTTATATAAATCTTATATAAATCCTTGAAAGGGAAATATTTATATAAGGAATTTTTTTTTCTTAAGAATACCACCGTAAAATTCTTACGGTGGTATTCTTAAAAGGATTTATCTAAGATTAACAAGGAAAGATTTTTCTTTTAATAATACCACTGTTAGCGTCTCTTGACTGACTCGTGATGTTGAAATTGACGGAAGAAATGAAAGAGTTACTGCACGACTCTAGGTGACCAGACAGATGACGACGTCCCCCTAGTGGGTGGGGGGTGGGGGGGACTTGAGTGTCATGAGGGAGGGGGGAGGAGGGAGCAATGGGTTCCTGAGCACCCCACCTTCTTGCACCAGAAGTCAAACTTAAGGCCCAGTCACACCAAGCTTACGACCTGTTTCCGACCACCGGCGACCAGGTAGTCGCCGACCAGTTGCAGGTAGTCTTTGGAAGTCGCTGGTAGTCGGTAATAAGATAGATGAATAGATATATCGATAGATAGATAGATAGATATATTACAACACACACACTGAATAGCGCCCTGTACATAGATTTTCATCTTATCAACCAAATTAATATTTCCATTGCAATTCCTTGTATAGGTATTGTGTCGCCGACCGATCGCTTGATTTTCGGTCGGAAACTGGTCGGAAACAGGTCGTAAGCTTGGACTTAACTTTCCTTCCCTGTAGATGGCGGTAGTGGGGCGGCTGTTCTTGATAACCACAGAAAGGTTATTTTTTTTCCGAGTTTATTGAATGTGGGACGCACTAACAACACCTTCTACCACTTGACGTTGCCCTGGAAAAAGTGAGTTCCCTTCGCTTTACCTCGCCCCCGTACTGATATTTATGCATACTTAGAGAGAAACGCCTTTGAGAATTTCCGCTTAAGTGATTGCATGCTGGGGCACAGAGAACGCACCAAAATGAAAATATAGATGAATTAGATTATAAAGATTCAAAATAAAAGCCAGCTGAAATAATGGTTGGATATTTATAATTTGCATTCACCATGGAAACTAAAGAAGGGGGTGTGTCACAACACTTGCCAACATAAGTTACAATTGATGAATGCGAAAGTGAAGGGGGTATATAAACATGGACGCAGAATTCATAAGAAAATGATCCAAATCTGATCTGCCCCGCGGTGGAATATGCAGAAGTGATGTAGTCTTCCCACAAAAAGAAAAACACAAAAAAATTAAGTAATACAAGGAGCAGTAACCAAAATGGACCCCACCCAATTTAACAGATCGTACAAGCAAAAACTGGATAAGCTGGACCTTGGAAGAAAGGAGAGAGATGTCATGAGAAATGTCTCCAGAACTATAACTGGAATGAACAACGAAGGGGATCTCTTAGTGTGATGCTGAGGAACTGGGAGAGGACACGGAGAGAATCTATATACAAGTGGCGTTTGAAGGATATATATATATATATATATATATATATATATATATATATATATATATATATATATATATATATATATATATATAATACAGCTTTCCATGCAGATTTGTTTATCTGTGGAATGCACCGTAGTAAGCAGTAGTCCAGGCAGACATCATAGAGCTGAAGAATAAGTAGAGGACAGAGGGAGAATCTATCAACAAAAGGTGTTCGAGAAATATGGGCAAAATCAAAATACTGTATTCCATATAGATTTGTTAGTCTGTGGAATAAACTGGAAGAAGTAGTTCAGCCAGAGAACAAAATGTATTTAAAGCTACCTTTGATCAAAGGAGGCACGCACACACACACACACACACACACACACACACACACACACACACACACACACACACACAACATATCTTATGACTTTCGCTGTTTGTTCTATCTACTGTCAAGCAATTTTATTCAGCCGTGGGGAAAACCTTCTGAAGAGAAAATGTTAAAATTCTTAAGAGCTCATTACGTGTTGAAAGTAATCAGTGAGAATAATACTTTGAATGATGTACGTTTTTGGATCGACTACAATAGTTGGAGTCTATATCTTTTCCTAAACTATTTTTTTTTTTTCAAACAATGGTTGTAAAATGATTAATTTTTTTTTCATGAAAATTTCACTAAAGTTACCGGCTCGGAAGTGTCCGGGTGGGGCGGGGGTGGTGGTGGTCAGAACTCCTGAAAGTGCAGAGCAATCGGCACTCGTTTCAGTGCAATCCGACACAGATCGGGCTAAGGTTCAAGAACACCCGGTACAGGTTCGGTGGCACCTTGCCCCCGGTGAGCTCGGGTCCTGGGTCACACACACACACACACATACACACACACACACACACACACACACACACACACACACACACACACACACACACACACACACACACACACACACACACACACACACACACACACACACACACACACACACACACACACACACACACACACACACACACACACACACACACACACACACACACACACACACACACATCGTCAGGTGATGTCTTTTTTTCTTCTGTGCCCCTTTGGCGCGGGCTGGCCTTGCGAGGAACGAGAGAAGCTGACTATTGCTGCAAGCGAGGGTCTGTCGCGAACGGACTATAGAGAACCGATCGCGGACAGAGGTCTGTAGTTACAACGCTGCTGATGGATACGATCTTGTAGGTTAGCTGTTGATGAAAGGCACACTATGAACTCAGTTATGACTAAAGTTACACAGCTGTTTATGAAGGATTCACTGTGGTCGTGTCTGTGAACTAGATCCTCTTAGGACAGTGATTCTTATCCTAGGGTACCTGCACCTTCCCCCTCATGGAGGTTGTGTACAAAATATTGACCCTCAATGAGACACAAGACATGTCGGCCAGTTAATGCTGTGTTTACAAAGGGACTGGCAAATGTATATATATATATATTTCGTTTTCGTTTTCTACTACGGTATACATTATTTTGCTTCAGTTAATGAATACATCTAGTTTCTCAGCTAGAATTGTATCATTGATTCATGTCACTGTTCTAATAATATCTAATTTTGAACTCGGGTGGGGAAAGAGAGAAAATTGGCGGAGCCTCAAGGGCGTGGCTAGGGGAGGTCTTCTGTCGGTGTGGTAATGGACATGGAACTGCCTAGTGTAGGCCTCGTGGTCTCTTGTAGTCTCCTTCATTCTTATGTTCTTAATCTTTTGTAATCTTTTGTAATCTTCTGTAACCCTTTGTAATCATTTGTAAGACCTTAAGACGCCCTAGGATTCAAAGCAAATGAACAGCATCTCATAAATCGTATGATTTCAGGGCTGTGACCCAGTAGGAGTAAAAATGGTAGAAGGCGTATCTGTGGGTTAAGGGCTAAGAGGAAAGCCTTGTAGAGGGTTAACCATTCCAGGCGATTTGATTTAGATTTGGGGAAACCTCAGGTTCGAAAGAGAGAGAGAGAGAGAGAGAGAGAGAGAGAGAGAGACAGACAGACACACAGACAGACAGGGAGCGGAGCACCACTAGTACAAGCCTTAACCCATTCATACCGGGTATCGCTCGTTCTCCGATTCTTTTCAATTCCGTGGCTCCCTGTCGGGGGCGGGGGTGAGTGAAGAAACTACACACCAGTTGAAAAAAGAAAAGAAAAAATCCTGGGTATACCGTGGATTGTTTTCCTTTCATTCCGTGTACATACCAGCTATTATATTCCTTTCCGAATCTACAATACTTCTCGGTAGCGGAGAGGTTGTAAGTCAGAGACGGGGGGGAGGGGGGGTGGTCATTCGCTGCGCTTTTGCGGACAACACGCCACGGCAAGAGTCCAGGGGACGAATTTATAAAAGATCCTAACCCCTAGGTCTAGACATAAATCTTCACAATGGCGGACATTTTACCTAAATCCCTATGTCGGCGACCTAAATGCTTATGTCTAGACTTAGGGGTTAGCATCTTTTATAAATTCTGTCCCAGGTCCTTGAGGGCAGTTGTTTGCGCGCCATCTTCCAACTGAATCGACGTCGACGTCCAGACTCTTCGATCAACGTCAAACGGACTCAACGTCTTACACAATCAATATCAGTGACGCAATTCCATAGTATTGATGAGGACCCTACGCCAGGAGGCTCTGAGTATCTCCCGCCGAAACCGTCACTTTTGCCCTATTATGCGCACTGGGGACTGTCGGGAGTAGGTAACATATAGTCATTGTTGGGAATCGTAGAGGATTACAGGATTCGAACCCACAACAAAGCGAATGCGAGACCAGCACGCTCCCGATCATCCCCCCCCCCAAGTGCACTACTTCAGCAATGCTTTTCAATACTAGTTCGATACTCGACGCCATTTTGTAATATGAATATTTTGTAATATAATTAATCGTTTAAGGGGAACATCTATGTTCCTGGTGTATTTAGATGGACCTGACGAAACATTATCATCGGTAGCGTCCTGGGTTCGAATCCCGCAATCCTCTCCGATTCCCAGCAGTGACTGTTAATTACCTGCCCCGACAGTCCCCAAGGCCCATCATAGGGCAGAGGTGGCGGCTTCGCCCGCAGTTACTCAGCGTCTCCTGGCGTAGGCTCCTCAACATCACCTTAGTATGCAGGATAAGAGCTATGTTCATAGGGTCCCGTCTCTTATCTAAAACTGTTCCATATCATTTGAATTTACTGTTTCTTTGGTCAAACTGTTCCGTGAATCAATCATTCTGTCTGGATTTTCTTATCTTTTCTTGCCTTCAAACGTCTAGCCCTCCTTTTTTTTTTGTTTCATCTCATTTACTATGGATTTCCATTGTGTGTGTGTGTGTGTGTGTGTGTGTGTGTGTGTGTGTGTGTGTGTGATTCACCATGGTCTTAGATCACGTGTTGGACTCGTGATCGACAGCTATTTCCCTCCTGGAAGAGAGCTCAGAGCTCATATATGAACGATCTATGGGTAATGTTGTGACCTTACACACACACACACACACACACACACACACACACACACACACACACACACACACACACACACACACACACACACACACACACACACACACCCAACTCCCCGCCCATGAGAATTAGAATAAAGACTCGCAGCGCCGTATTACCGGCCGCGAACGCTACCACTGCGCCATCGAGTGTGTGTGTGTGTGCGCGCGCTCGCGTGAACACCTGGGTGTAAGTGGGTACATTACTATCCAGTGTATATGCAATGCATATACAAGTACTGCACATGCAGTGCATGTATGTATGTACACATATGCGTATATATCTGTGTATGTGTCAGTACATACCATTGTGTGATACCATCTTCTACGTATCACAAACAACAGCCTTTGGGGCTAACGCGCTAAAACCCTACGAAAAAAAAAAAAAAAAAAAAAAAAAAAAAAAAAAAAAAAAAAAAAGCTTCCAGCTGCACAAGCAGTGGTCAATGAGTAACAGGAATCTGTGCACTGCAGAGCAGCTGGGCGTATCGTATATACCCTCAGGTAGTAGTCTTGACAGCTGAACCTCCCCCCCCCCCTCAACCTCTCTTCCATCTCCCCCGAGGTCATTACATAGGAATTCAGGGAAAGTGATTTTTTTTTTTTTTTTTTTTTTTTTTTTAAGAATGAAGCTTCTGTGTCCTTCCCCCTTCCCTGTTCCCCTTCCCATTCTCCTTTTCTTCCTTTTCGTTTTCATCCTCCTTTTTTCTTCCTTTTTCTTCTCTTTCTTTTTCCATCTTAAATTTTTATCATCATCTTCATCTTCCTCCTTCTCTTCCTCCTTTCTTACTCCCTCTCCTTTCCATCGTTATCATCATCGTTATCATCATCGTCATTGTTACCATTGTCACTATCATTGCTATCAATATCATCGTCGTCGTCGTCGTCTTCATCATCAGCCTTCGCTCTTTCTTCCTCTTCTTCCTCGTCTCCCCTCCATCTTTTGTCTCGCATCCTCGTTTGCTCACTCCCTTTATTCTGCTCCTTCCTCCTCCTCCTCCTCCTCCTCCTCCTGTTTTCCTTCTTCCTATCCACCCTCCTCTCCTTCCTCCTCTCCATCCTCCTTCTAATATCCCTCCTCATCCTTCTCCTTCTTTCCATTCTACTCTTCTCTTCCTCCTACTCCTCCTTCTCCCTCAAAAAAAGAATCCTTCACATCTTAAAAATTTTCAGCATCACTCAGTACCTCCACCAGCTCCCACTCCATACGTACAGTTGAACAAATAAGTTTGTAGGCAATTCATGGTGTACAGAAATGGTGCTTTACAACAAACATCCTGTAAAAGACATGCCATTTCACAGTGAATAATATTTATTTCTTAAATCTGTTGTCTTGGATGTCATTGGATGATCTTCTTATCCTGATCCGTAACTTTATTTCGTTTAAGCAGTGATGTTTCTTTATATTTATACTTCATCCACTTTATATGACTCATAACTGTGTTACCCAGATTTTTTACACTCGGACAGAACATTCCAGTGTCGAAAGAGACCTCACTATCCAAAAATCACCTGAACAAGTGCTTTGCTAAGCATAGGCTGATCCAATACCGAGTGTCACGGATTGATAGAGTTGACGTTGATATATATATATATATATATATATATATATATATATATATATATGTATTTATATATATATACATATATATATATATATATATATATATATATATATATATATATATATATAATGTAACCATCAAAACCCTTTGTGGGATTAAGACGTGTGTCTCCACCACATATAGTAGACCTTGCGGTCCTTTTAGTACAAATGTACAAAAAGTACAAATAGACAAACATTGTACATCAGACTTTCATCATTCCCATGAACACTCCTAGTATGTAGTCTAACACGGATACACCAATATAAATTAAAGAAAAGAAAGAAGTGCAGCAGCACCTCTAGGTTCGGGTTAGCACAAAAATGTCACAGAACAGACCCGGCAACAGATTTCAAATAACCAAAGATGGTATCACCATACAGAAGACACAGGTCACCTCCTTCTATACAACCCTACACCAGTCCCTCTCACGCATCAACACAAAACCCCTTAATTGAGAGACTTACCGGTGGCCGTAGCCGGTTTCAAGGGGCCTCGGGTATCCTACAAAGGAAAATCGGTGAAACTAACTGACTGACAAAGTCATTCCTTTGACTGAACACATCTCATGATCACGACCTGACCCACCACCAACTCTCATCTGCCTCCTTACATTTTTTTTATTTTTTTTTT
>NC_134790.1:24377139-24382139 GCF_046742065.1 Oratosquilla oratoria
TTATCATCATTATCATCATTATCATCATTATCATCATTATTATCATTATCATTATCATCATTATAATCATGTATGCATTGTGACGAATATGGATAGGAGTAAAGGAACATTATCAAACTAGTCATTAAAAGTATTTCCCTCAGCCCGTGTTCCCTTTATCCTATCCATTATTATTATAATTATTATTATTATTATTATTATTATTATTATCATTATCATTATCATATCATTATCATTATTGTTGTTGGTGTTGTTGTTTGTTGTTTTGTTTGTTGTTTTGTTATTGTTGTTGTTGTTGTTGTTGTTGTTGTTGTTGTTGTTATTATCGCCGTTGTTGTTATTGTTATTGTTATTGTTATTGTTATTATCATTATCATTATCATAATTAAATTCTCAATTTTTTTCATATTGTAACTTTTTTTTACGTGGTTGACACGAGAGACTATCCTTATTTTCATTTTAACTTATTCTATTTTATTTAATTTTATATCTTTTTGTTTTATCTTATTTTACTTCGTTTTTCTTATCTAATTTCATTCAAATTTATTTCAATATAGGATTTAGGTGTATGGGCACTGTAATACAAATTAACTGGTTTTCAGATATTAGAGTTCAGAAATTCTCAGAAATAATTTCATTGGATTTCATCTGCTATTTACGACTTTATGAGACAAGCAAACCTTGCCTAACCTAACCGAAGGCAACACAATTTAACCTTAACTAATTCAGCTAAACCTAACATAGCCTAACATAACGTAACTTAGTCTAACCTTATTTATCTAACCTAATATTACATAACCAGTTCAACCTAACCCAGCCTAGCTTAATATTACCTAAAGTATCCTAATCTAAACTAATTTACTACTAATTTACCTCAACCTAATATACCTTAACCTAATCCAGATTAGCCTAACATTACCTAAACTTATCTAACCTATTTCAAACTAACCTATCTCAACCTAACTTACCTTAATCTAACCTACTTTAATATAACACAACCTACCTTAACGTTACCTACACCAACCTAACCTAATCTACTTTCAAATAATCTACCTTAACCTAATCTACTTTAACCTAACCGTTTCTAGCTTAATATTACCTAAACTAACCTAACCTACTTTAAACTAACCTACCTTAACCTAAGTGAGCCTAGTTTAACATTACCTAAATTAACCTAACCTAACCTAACTTAACCGACTTCAGACTAACCTACCTTAACCTACTTTAATCTAACCTACCTTAACCTTACACAAATTAGCTTTACATTATCCAAACTAACATAACCCAAACAAACCTACCTAAACTGTCTTAAACTAACCTAACCTAATCTAATATACGAACTTTACTTTCAACGACTAACAAGCGAGATTTTCCAACTGATTCGTCGCAATTCGTAGCGTCTAAAACCGATGTGACTCAGTTTTGTGTTGGATCACGTGCTGGGCTCGTGATCAACGGTTCTCATTCTTCCGATTGAGAGCTCCGAATCTGATACATGGCCCGATCTATGAATAATGGTGTGACCTTACACACACACACACACACACACACACACACACACACACACACACACACACACACACACACACACACACACACACACACACACACATAGTGACAGTGAAGGGCGGAGAGGATCTGTGGGGTAATTTATTACTGGACATGACCATGGAATATGCAATGACACAATGGGTCAATGAAAACACCAGATACAGAAGTAATGAAGAAACGTCGAGACTAGATTCAATATTTACAACAGAACCTGAAATTGGGAATGAAATTAAATAAAAGGCACCATTTGGAAAGAGTGACCATATACTTATAGAGATTGAACTAAAAGAAGAAATATATATGGAGAGAAATGAATAGTACAGGAAAGGAAGATTGATGTACAACAAAACAGACTTTGGAAAACTGAAGAAATTCTTTCAAAATGGAAATTGGGAACGATTCTACATGGAAGAGATAAAGGTGGAAGAGAAATGGGAGATCTTGATGGATATCTATAATGAAGAAGTGAATAGGTACGTACCAAGACAAACAAAAGAGGGTGTACATTAAATGCTGGTTCAATAGAAGATGCAGTGAGGCGAAAGATATAAGAGACGAAGCTTGGAAAAGATGGAGAAAAGATAAAAAAAAAACTGGAAAATGGCAAATATATATAAACTATAGAAATGAGTATGTAAAAGTGCGAAGAGAGGAAAAAAGGAACTATGAAAAAGACATTATAGAAAAATGCAAAGAGCAACCCAAACTATTCTATAGATATGTGAATGGTAAACTTAAAAATAAACAGGAAATGGTGAAACTACGCCAAGGAAATACAGAATACACAGAAGATCTAGAAATGGCCGAAGTCATGAATAATCACTTCAAGTCGGTTTTCACTAGAGAGAAGGTACAGTATTGGGACGAAGGAAGCGAAGTGCGATCTCCCCCCATGAGCGAAATAATAATAACACAAAAAGAAATAATGGAGCAATTAACAAACCTTGATGTTAGGAAATCGCACGGCCCGGACGGAATTGCAAACTGGATACTAAAAGAATGCAAAGAAGAACTAATGGACAAAATATATAACATAATAAGTTGCTCACTTAAAGAAGGAAAAATACCAAAAGACTGGAAAAATGCCAACATTGTACCAATATATAAAGGAGGAAACAAGGAAGAACCAACTAATTACAGACCGGTCTCACTAACAAGCGCTGTAGCCAAAATTTGTGAGAAAATGATCAAGAATAGATGGGTAAAACACCTGAAAGAAAATATAATAAACCCAAGACAATTTGTGTTCAGACAGGGAAGATCATGTACCACAATTTTAATCTGTTTTTACTCAAGACTTATAGATATAATACAAGGGATGGATGGGCTGATTATGCTCTCTTGGACATACAAAAAGCCTTCGACGAGGTACCACAGAAAAATTATTTAAGAAATTGGAAAACGTGGGAGGGATACAAGGCAACCTACTAAACTGGATGGAGGACTTCCTGAATGGTAGAAAGATGAGAGTAGTACTCAGAGAAAAATATTCAGGTTGGAAGGAAGTGATTAGTGGAGTTCCGCAAGGATCAGTATTGGCTCCAACAATGTTCGCTATTTATGTGAATGACATGGGTGATGATGTGGAATGTTACATAAGCTTTTTTGCAGACGATGCCAATTTTTTTAGAAAAGTAAAATCCGAAACGGATTGCAAATCACTACAGGGAGACCTGAACAAGGTTTGGAAATGGAGTCAGAAATGGGAAGTGGACTTCAACATTAAGAAATGTAGCATAATGGAGTTCGGAAAAAGGTAAAAATAGAATATCAAGACAACATAAAATTGGAAGTAAGGAGGTAAAATAGACTTGATCTGAAAAAGATCGGGGAGAATATATCTCAAACGACTTGTCCCCTAATAAACAAATAAACAAAATAGTTGGTGAATCCTATAACTTGCTAAGATCAATAAAAGTGGAATTTACCGATTTGGACGAAGAAATTATAAAAAAATATATTAGTCACACTAATATGGCCTAGACTGGAATATGCGGCGACTTTATGGTCACCAAGTACCAAAAAGAATATAAAAAAATCAAAGAATCCAGAGAGCAACCACATAAATGGCTCCAGCACTTTCAAACTTGTCATATGAAGAGAGACTGGCTAAATTGGGGCAACCGACTTTGGAGCAAAGAAGAGAGAGACGTGACCTACTGACCATCTATATAATCATGAAGGGCACAGAAATACTCGAAAGAGAGGACTTGTTAAATTGGGACAAGAGAAACACAAGAGAACATGGAAAGAAACTTAAAAAAGATAGTTAGGGAAGAGATCTGAAGAAGAAAAGTTTTCCACACAGAGTGGTGGACACTTGGAGCAAACTGGACGAAACAGTAGTGTGTGCAAAAACCATGCACGAATTTAAGAGCAAACTAGACACTGCGAGATACAAAGGCGGGACACCACGAGCGTAGCTCCCCTTCCCGTAAGATACAACAGGATAAACACACACACACACACACACACACACACACACACACACACACACACACACACACACACACACACACACACACACACACACACACACACACACACACACACACACACACACACACACACACACACACACACACACACACACACACACACACACACACACACACGCGCGCACACACGCACACACACACGCACACACACACACACACACACACACACACACACACACACACACACACACACACACACACACACACACACACACACACACACGCACACACATACACACACGCACGCACCCACGCAAGCAACCAACTCTTTGCCCAAGGGTGAGTGTGACTGCTTGCAGTGTTTTGATACTTTTCACGCCCTGGGCGGGGACCGATCTAGGGACTGCAGAGTTAGCAGTCTAAGACGGCATTACTACACAGTGTATATGTGTGTGTGTGTGTGTGTGTGTGTGTGTGTGTGTGTGTGTGTGTGTGTGTGTGTGTGTGTGTGTGTGTGTGTGTGTGTGTAGCTTGAAATCACTGAACCTCTATTATACTTCACTATTTTGTTTACAGACAGAAATGTCCAATTTCCAGTGTTTTAGGTGCCTGAATGGGGAAGGGATCATCTGCGCCTCTCGTGATCACAATCTTCCCATTCTTACCAATTCGTTTTTTTTTTTTTTTTTTTTTTTTAAAGGAAAGAAAACGATGACTACATAGAAAATGCAACCTACTACACTCTTTCTAGCTAATTTAATTAATCTATTTTTCTAAAATAGAAAGAAACTTCTAATTATTTTTAATCTATTCAAATTTCTCTTACCATATTAGATAAAAAAAAAAAAAACTGGTCAGTCTTTCTCACCTCTCCTCTTCACCCTCCTCCTCCTCATTCTTCCCCTCCTCCTTCTCCTCCTCCTCTTCCTCCTCCTTGCATCTCCCCCCTCACTCATAAAATATCCATCCTGGTCGAAACCGCAAAATCACAGTTTTCTTGAGAGATAATCT
>NC_134790.1:24399639-24402139 GCF_046742065.1 Oratosquilla oratoria
TATAAACACCATAGCTATTGATGAATATTTGTTAAAAGGTGGAATAAATATAGCAAAAATATCTTCCAATAAAATAGGAAAAATATTTAAGAAACATAATAATATGCGTAATAATCTCAGTGTCATTTACCGTATTCCATGCAACGGTTGTCCATCATCTTATTTCGGTGAGTCAGGTCGAGGGTTCAATAAACGCTTGAATGAGCACAAAAACGATCTCAGGGCTCATAGAACATCTAACTCCCTGGTTCGTCACCTGGACAAATGTGGACATCTACCTGATTGGAACAACGCAGAAATTCTACACGAGGGATTTGAGAAGAAAATGAGAAAAACTGTGGAAGCTGCACATATCGCCGCCAACAAGAACAACAACGACAGAGACGGATTTAAATGCCTCTCGAAAGCAGCAAGTGTCCTAATAATTAAATCGTTAGCCAAAGGGAAAACATGACGCTCATACCTTGGCGGGTTCCCTCTCACTACGAATATAAGAATTGTGATCCGTTTGTAATGCTGTAGTCCTCTGAAGAAGACCAAGTTGGTCGCAACGTTAGGGCAATAAACTCTATTCCTAACACATCTTCGTTTGCCCTTCCCCACCCACATTCTCTCTCATTTGTCTGAAATAATCTTAAATATATATATATATATATATATATATATATATATATATATATATATATATATTCTTACAATCCTTCCTTTCCATGTACTTTGCACTGAAGATGTAATATACGAAAGCGCTCTGCTTCGTTTAGTTCCTTCTTCCCAGTGGTCACTCTTGCATAATTGGGCACAACTTACCAGTGTTTCTTATTAGCATACACATATATATGTATTTTCTTTTCTCTTTTTTTCTATGAAGGGGCCTGAGACCTTACGGTCGATATGTCATCTACTTGCTAATTGCAAAGAACTCAGTTGTGCAATTATGTTGCGCTTTTTTATGCCCTTCCCTATTCCTTACGGGGGGGGGGCGTGTGTATGAGGTCCTCTGGCCTCCTCGCCCTTGCGAAGCCTGGGGACAGTGTTTTTTTTTTTTTTCTTTCTTTTTTCTTTGGTTCTGTGTAATTTTCATTTTTTGTTCCTGATTCTCTGTGTCCTTGTTATTTTTTCCCTTGTTTCTTTGTGTCCTTGTTTTTCTTTTCCTCTGTTTCTCTGTTTCTTCTGTTTCTTTCTTTTTGTTCCCTTCTTTCTCTTTGTCTTGGCTTCCATTTTCTTTTTCTTTGCCTTTATGTATCCTTATATCTTTTTCTTGTTTTTATTTCTTATATTGTTTCTCCAATTCCTTGTTTCTTTGTTTCTTGTTTTATTCTGTTTCCTTCATTCTTTCTTGATTTTTGTGTGTGTCTTGGTCTCTTAGTTTATTAGCAACATTTGGACAAGGTTCGAATCCCGCACTTTTCTCCAATTCCCAGACGTGACTGTCACTAGCCCCAACAAGGAAAAGGTGACGAGTTATACCGAAGCTACTCAGCGCCTCCTGGTGTAGGCTCCTCACCCATTCCTAGTCCCTAACATCCTTAGAAATGATCTATTTTATCTCAAATGAGGACCAAACTAAGATTCATCCTATTTCTTATTTGCATTTCTATATATTTCTATAAAGATTGGAGCTAGATTTGGACTAATTCTGCACATCATAACTTATAGAAATATCTAATTCAAATTGAAATAGTTTTAGTTTAATTATGGATGTATTTGGGGAAATATTGAGCATTACCAACATATAATAAATATCAAATGACCTTTACTCTGACCTGGTTTGAACTTGAAAGGTCAAAGTCACTTTTTTTTTCTAGAACTATCAGTCAAAAGCGGTTGCATACATAGGTAAATATTTATTATTAAAAATATAGATGAAGTTGCATAGGACATTGTGTGATCTGTACCTTTGTATACCAATTTGGTATCATAAAGCTGCACATAAATGACTTAGGTAGGGCGAGGACTGCTTACCTGGCACTACATTTTTTCCGTACCGGTTCTTGGTGAAAGAAAGGAAGAAAATAAAAAGTTTATTATTATTTATGTTGTTATAATTTTTATTTGTTTATTTGTTTATCATTATTATAACTTTTTCGCATCTGACCTAGGTATGGACCAAAAGGTCTCCTGTCGGCATACTCCTCCTTTGTAATCCTTTGAGTTGGCGAATTACCATAACCGCGTGTAAAGATAAGTCGTAAATCCCACTAACGAGGTTAACCGAAATAAACTTAATCCACCCACTCCCACTCCAGGGGCACCGAATAAAATCGCCTGGCGACAGTTAGAATATAAAGACATTAAAACCTTAAAATGCAGCGAAGGAATTACCCGAGAGTGTCTCAATGTTCCACCACGAAGAGTGAGAGCTCTCCCTTCAGCTTAATAAAATCACCTGACGGCAATCGAAAGGAGCGGCAACAATAGTGGACGTCGGTGGCTTCGTCGTCGACTTCGGCGCGTAACGAGTAATTACTTGGAAAGCCGCAATTCCCCGGTTGCTATCACC
>NC_134790.1:24407139-24442139 GCF_046742065.1 Oratosquilla oratoria
AATTTTAATTTTTTAGCTTGTTCATCTATTTGTTTCTGTTTGTTTGTTTATTTGCTTGTTTGTTTGTTTGTCTGTTTGTTTTCTATTTATTTGTCTATTCATTCTTTATTCTATTCATTTATTCATCTATTCATCTATTTATCTATTAATCAATTAATTAATTTGATTAATCATTTATCTATTTATTTATTTATATATTTATTTATTTATTTTCTAATTCGTTTATCTATCTATTTACTTATTCTATATTTCATTTTTCTTTCTTTTTTCTTTCTTTCTTTCTTTCTTTTATTCTTTCTTTTTCTTTCTCTCTCATTTCTTATTTTCTTTTCTCATTTCTTTCTTTCTTTCTTTCTTTCCTTCCTGTTTTTCACAGACTTCTACAAAGGTTATTTGTTATCCAGCAAACGTTTTCACATTCCCTTCCCCCGTCCCTCTCTCTAGTGATAGCTGAGAGCAATGGCCGTCTTGAGTACATTCTTCCTCTCGCCCGAATCGTCTCAACTCACTCAAACTGGTCCTATCTTGATCAAAACGTCTGCCACGCGACTCTAAGATTCCCTACTCGGACACCCTCCGAAGACAGCCAGACTGAGATGAAATTTTCCACCTTTCATAGAATCTAATCTTGAGATTTTATAATCCTTTTGTTACCGAAAGTTTACCATGGATATGACTATACTGATATCCAGTACGGAAAAGCTTGTAAACCAAAATAATATTTACGCATTCTTTATTTTGATGCAATTCTACTGTTCATTCTAAGACAATATAGAAGCTTCTCAACAACATAAGTATTGTAAAGTTGCACAAAGTCTGGCAACAGTTCAGCCGACGTGACGTCATGAGATAAATTTTACTGGAATCTGTGACGTCATGTCGCGTAAAAAATATTCTGGGTACATTCTACTAAGGACTAAATTACTCTACAAAGAAAATAAATCACTCTTTTTAAATATTTGTAAGAGATAGCTTCTGAGCTTTTAGATTTAAAGCAGAATTATGCACGCATTTTCACAAAGCTTTTATCGTTGTAAATGTATTTGTATAAAGTATATTTGGAGAGAGAGAGGCGGTGAATAATAAGACTTACTTATCTCTGAGAATCTAGACTGGCAGTCGTTGGAGAACTCAACTCCCTGTGACGTTTCTGTTAAACCTGATAGAGACCACATGGAGATGAACAAATGAAAAGCGGCTCCTTATCTCAGATTCCATAACAAGAAGCTCAAAGACGATCAGAACCTTTCCAAGGGGGATTTGATTCCATCTCGACGTCAGACAACTTGAGATGAAAAAATATATATATATTCCTAGATTTAAGAACACTATTCTTGAAGATAGTTCTACTTTTTTTATAGATTCGTAGGAACTTTCTAAAAGTAAATGCTCTCTCTAGTCAATGAAACAAGCTGATCTTTCGACAATAAATGTGATAAACTAGATTATGATGTTTGGAAACTGAAGCTATACTTAATGTGGGGTTTTGGGAGGGGAGGGGAGCAATGAATTCGACACTTTGTATAGTGTGTAGCCTTATTTTCTAAACTCAAGTTTTATTTCTGTTTTTTTTTTTTGTACGTTTAAAAAAGTCGTTATAAAAAGACTGCTCCATCATGATGCCTGAAGCTGATTCTTAATGCACACCGACAACTGATGCGCAAAAATAGAATCAGTTCAAGAGCTTTTCATGTACTCTCTATCCGGCATAGGTATTCCTGAGAAAAAATACAAATACAGCAATTTACTATAGGATCATTTTCTTAGTGAGACGTTTTCAAAAAGGATTTTTTTATAAACTTTCATATATATATATATGTACAACAGGAGTCATTAGACATATTGCTTTCACAATATATATAAACTATATATACATATATATATATATATATATATATATATATATATATGTATATACATATACACACATACATATATATATATATATATATATATACATATACTGTATACATATATATACATATACATATATATATACATATATATATATGTATATATATACATATATATAATAGATATATATATATATATATATATATAGTGTCGACAGTTCCAAACCACCACTTACGACTTACGCGCCTGTATTGCTGGTCATCCCTGGCCCATGATGCCGGTGATGGACACACGATCGCGACTTTCGGCGCCAAAAACCACAACAAATATGGACTCCTTCCTACCAGCGCCTTCACTCACACCATCTTAACTCGCAGATTTCACTTTATACTGTATACTACTTTCAAAAGAGATTTTATATATATATATATATATATATATATATATATATATTATATATATCTATATATATATATATATATATATATATATATGTATGTATAAGTGTATACACACATACATACACGCATACACACACACACACACACACACACACACACACATATATATATATCCACCCAGCCATCCCACGCTCATCAAACGCCCCCTTGTTTCCATTTTGTTTTGGCTTCTTGTGGATAAAGGGTCATCCCCGTCTCCTAGGCAATTCCCTGGTCAGACGCAATGTAGGAAGACACAGTTGGACTTTACCCACTATTTTTTCTCTACACGGTTTAAATACCCAACTGTTATCCCGTCTGGTCTCAAAGATTTCCTCATCTTAAGATTCTCAAGATGTTTACTCAACTTACGTAGTTATACTTTTTTGATAAAAACATCTTTTTTTATATTTACCTATCCAAAATCCTCTTTGTTGAATATTGATTGAAAAAAAATACATATCTAACATTGCTCTCCTACTTTTTGGATCTAGAAAGCAAATAGGCAAGAATTTATTTACCATTAGAATGGTTAACGAATGGAATATGATTAGCAACCATGTCTGTTTTAAAATAAGGTTGCATAATTCTATGAACGAGAATGATAAATGGTAATGGACATGGAACTGCTTAGTGTAGCCGTTTTGGCCTCTTGCAGTCTCCTCTGTTTTCATGTTTTTATGTTTTTTTTTACGATTTTTTCATGTACTACCCCTTTCAACTTTCAATTCTCAACCTGGATATTGCCTCTCTACGTTTCAACTTAACCCTTTAAACTCCGATGACACGATTCTTGTCATTTGGTCAAATAAAACAAAAAATCATAAAACACCAAAATGTTTGATCAAACACTAGAAAAATATGACGTCAATCCTCGCGCGGTCAAGCCGCATCAGATGATATTCGGATGTACGGGCCGGCGCGAGGCCTACCATATCCGGTTTTTCGTATCTACACCACAAGCGGCTGACATGAGTTGAATGGGTTATTAATGTCTGTATATCGATTTCTAGCTCTTATTGTATCCTTCTTTCTTTTTCTTTCTTTTTGTTACCTCTCCTACGCCTTGTCCCTCTTTTGTTGTGCTGTTTCACATATTTTGTTAAACCAATCTTTGACAGCTAATTTCTCCTTCCCGTTTGATAATTTTCCAGGAATATTTCAAAGTAATTTCTCAGTTCTGTGAAATTAGCTTGTGTGTATGTATATACGGACATATGTATTCATCTATGCATGTATGTATGTATGTATGTATGTATGTATGTATGTATGTACGTACGTATGTATGCACGAAAGCACAATACGTATGTAGGAAACTCAGACACAGAAGGCCTGCAAGTCTTTCAGAGGCAGGAAGACCAATTCAGATTAGTGTCATGTACTTAACAGGATTCCTCTTCATCATGACCACAATTCAATTGAGTCTTCGCACAAGGACACAGGCACTGGTCAGCTACAAGTCGTAACTAACACACGTCTGTGTCCACAGGTCTTCCCTTTTCCCCACTCCCATCCCTCCTCCTCCTCCCCCCTCCTTCTTCCTGTTCCCCATTCTTCTCCCCCCCTCCCCTCCCACCTCCCACGAGTGGTTGTCAGATTTCCCATGGCGGCTGGGGGGGAAGGGGGGGCACTCTGTGTTTACGTCAAATAAATACGTCAACAACGATCGACGGCGCGACAGAGCATCGCGTCAACATTCGGCCTTCTCCCCCACATCGTGGTTGGAAGTGTGACACGGTGGTTCCTCTTCCTCCTCTTCCTCCTCTTCCTCCTCTTCCTCTTCTTCCTCTTCTTCCTCCTCCTCTTCCTCCTCTTCCTACTCTTCCTATTCTTCCTCTTCCTCCTCCTCCTTGTCTTCAAATTCTTCCTCCTCTTCCTCTTCTTCCTCCTCCTCCTCCTCCTGCTTCTGTTCCTGCTCCTCCTCTTTTTCCTCCTCCTCTTCCTGCTCACCGAAACAGCCATGTAAAGACCAATAGGTCTATTGCTCTTTGTTTGTCCTCCATCTAACTCCATGTGACTCCTCCTACTTCTGCTGCTCCTCCTCCTCCTCCTCCTTTTCTTCCTGTTGCTCCTCTGTCTCCTGCTCCTCCTACTTCTGCGCCTATTCCTGATCGTCCATCGCCTCTTGTTCCTGCTATCTATTCCTACTCTTCCTCTTACTCCTGCACCTCCTCCTTCTCCTCCTCCTTTTCCTCCTGCTCCTTATGTTCTTGTTCTTCCTCTTCCTCCTCCTCCTCCTCCTCCTCCTCCTCCTCCTCCTCCTCCTCCTCCTCCTCCTCCTCCTCCTCTTCCTCCTCCTCCTCCCTTCCTCCTGCTTTTTATGTTCTTGTTCTTCCTCCTCCTTCTCCTTTTCCTCCTTCTCCTCTTCCTCTTCCTCCTCCTTCTCCTCCTCCTCTTCCTCCTACTCCTTACGTTCTTGTTCTCCCTCCTCCTACTCCTTATGTTCTTGTTCTTCCTCCTCCTCCTGCTGCTGCTGCTGCTGCTGCTGCTGCTGTGACAGAAGCGGTGCTGCGGGTAGGATTTCACTTAGCGCTCTCGCTTCGGGCGTCCGCCTCCTAATGAATGTGAGACGACGGCGTCGGCGGTGACCGAAGACGGAGAGGGAGCCAGGGAAACGGAGAGCATTAATCACTGTGGGAACAGTACTCCTAAATTTATTTTGTGTCCTTCGACTGAATAAAATTACGTGGCGGCTGATAAAATAGATACTAAAGTCACAAAACGTAACAAAAGGGATCAACATTTGTCTTTCCTTATTTTATGTTGTTTTGCGTAATTTCTTTCTCTCTCTGTCTTTCCTTCTTTCGTCCTTTTTTCTATTCTTCTTGTCTACGCCTCTCTGCTTTCTAACACTCCTTTCCTTCCCTTCTCTCTCTTCTTCCTTCCCTCCTCCTCCACTCCCTTCTTCCTCCACTCCCTCCCTCACCCTCTCCCAATTTCCCAAATGCATTACTTTCTACCTCTTCGGCGTTGTGGTCTGTAATCAACTTGCCCGATCAAATTTATCAAGTCTTTATACAGCACCTCAGAAACGCCTGTGAGCTATTGTCCCAGACACCTTACAATGTTCCTCGTAATGTTTGCACTTCCTCCCACATTGTCAAGATAAATGGGTCTCACATGTCAAGTATAAATAATTAACTTTGCGAGGGAAAATAGAAAATGGTCAAATCAAGGAATGAATACATAACAAGACGTTGGTTCACCGCGGGAAGGAAAACAAGCGACATGACGTCATAACGACATATGTACCTTGGACAGAACGAATATTCGAGTAAGAAAACAAATCTAATTCTCCACTAATTCAGCAGCTCTCTTGTCAAAATGAACTTACTTCTTATTATTTAGAAAAAGGATTGAATCAGAATACGTTAATTATGTTTTTATTTTTCGGGAAACTGTATCCGCTGTCGGCCACTTCTCTGGATATTTTTCATTTGTCGTCAACATGGGAACGTCTTTGTCGGCTGAGAACGTGAAATCCCCACAATGGCCAGCGTGTGGCTTGACTTTGTCTTCATTTACAAAGTCTTCATCAACCAAGGGTTCCATGAAAACTCGATACAATAGTACAAAAGATCAACAGGAAATAATTAAGTCTTTAAAGACTGTTTGAACATTTTTGCAGTTTCAGAGAGAGTGAGTAAATGAACCTAAAAAAAAGTACGTATGAAAACTGGAAGATCAAAAACTTAAACGTTTGAGAGATGGATGGGAGACGTAAGAAAAAGAGGAGGAGGAGGAGGAGGAGGAGGAGGAGGAGGAGGCGGAGGAAAAGGAAGAAATGTATGTTGGCTTGTTCCTCGTAGTGTGCTTTAGAGAGTTGCTGGAGAAGTAGTATACCAGAGTGTGTTCCAATGGTATATGGAGAAGCTAGGAAGCGTTATGAATAGGACGAATAACATAATGAGAGTTTAAGAATTGTGTGGGAAAATCTGTTTGGAACTCATTCTCCAGTATTTATATGTAATTATATATATATATTTTTTACTGGTTTGGTTTCTCAAGTTGTATTTGTTTATCTATATATTTGTTTATTTACTTATTTATTTATTTATCTATCAATTTTATTGATGTACTCATTTGTTTGATTGTGTTTCCTTGTTTACTTATTTATTCATATACATATATATGTACATATATATATATATATATATATATATATATATATATATGTATGTATATATATATATATATGTATGTATATATATATATATACATATATATTATATATATATATATACATATATGTATATATATATATATATACATATATATATATATATATATGTATATATATATATACATATACATACATATACCAAGGCTTTTTCCCCCTTACAAGGGAGGGTGGAGGGGTGTGGAGTGTATTCAGGGATGGAATGGGTGGGAATGATTTTATGCCTTTTTCTTTTTGGCTTGGCATATATATATATATATATATATATATATATATATATATATATATATATATATATATATATATATATATATATATATATATATATATATATATATATATATATATATATATATACTATATAAATTTATTTATTCATTTTCGTCTTTATCTATTTACTTATGTTTCTATAGGTTTATTTATTTATTTATATCTTTATTAATATATCTACTTGGTCATTTACTTGTTTATTCATTTATCTTTTTATTCATCTACTTATCTATTTCTTTTATTGCTTATTTGTTTACTTATTTTTTCATTAAATTATTTATCACTATAAAAGGGGGAAAGAGGGATATGGAACGACATGACGTCATTATCTCTGTCGAATCTGTCAAGATAAAGCTTCACGCCATCTTCACGATTCGAAGCTTCGAATAGCCTGGATTGGATGGGCAAGACTATACTCATTTTCTTTCTTTCGTTCTTTCTTTTGTCGTTCTATATTTACTTATTTATTTATTTATTTATTTATTTATTCATTTATTTATTTATTTATTTATCTATTTATCTATTTATCTATTTATCTATTTATTTATTTATCTATTTATCTATTTATCTATTTATCTATTTATCTATTTATCTATTTATCTATTTATCTATTTATCTATTTATTTATTTATCTATTTATTTATTTATTTATTTATTTATCTATTTATCTATTTATCTATTGATCTATTGATCTATTTATCTATTTATCTATTTATCTATTTATCTATTCATTTATTTACTTATTAATTTATTTATTCATTTATTTATTCATTTATTTATTTATTCATTTATTTATTCATTTATTTATTTATTTATTTATTCAAATATTTATTCATTGATTTTTAATGTATATATCAATTAATTTATTCATTTATCTATTCATTTGTTTATCTATCTATTTATCTATCTGTTTATTTATATATTTATCTGTCTGTCTATCTATTTATCTATATCTGTCCATCTATCTATCTATCTATCTATCTATCTATCTATCTATCGATCTATCTATTTATCTATCTATCTATCTATCTATCTATTCAATTATCTATCTATCTATCTATCCAACTATCTATTTATCTATCTATCTATCTGTCTTTATATATATATATATATATATGTATATATATATATATATATATATTTATATATATATATATATAATATATATATATATACTTACTTACTTACCTGTTTGGGGTTTTTTTTCTTCTTCTTTCATGTGGACACACACATATGCGTACCATCGCATGAAATCATGCACACACTTTGGAATATGGTCATATATGAACACAAGACACCATGCAAAAGAATCATGCTCTTCTTATGATCTGGTTTATGTAATGGTTTTTGTTTTTCTGTCTTTGCAGAAGGCAAAGTCCATGGGCCCGCAGACTACAAAAACCAAGGTAAGGGCTCTTCTTGCAAACTCTTGGAGACCCATCGAAGGCCTTCTTAAAGAATAAGCACATAGCGTATGTACTACTTTGTATGAATGTATGGTAAATCACATCTAGAAACTAAAACAGCAAAGTAATTTTTTCTTCAATTTGTTCCATCAATTAGAAATACCAAGTTGTTTTTTTTATCTCTATTCTTCCCTCAACATCCATTGTCTGAAAAAAAAAAAAAAAAAAAAAAAAAAAAAAAAAAAAAAATTTTTTGACAACGCCATCTTCCGTTGATGGTGTATATCAATGACCTGTCGACTATTGTAGACTCAGCACTAACGGAATATTTCTCGAAGAGTGATAATGAAAAATTCTTCTAATTCGGGTAAAACTGACTCCTCACCGGAGATGAACTTGAGGATCGGGAGAGCATGCCTGGGTCGTGAGGGTTATGTGTTTTGAGTCCACATAATACAGGGACATCACCGATGGAAGTTCCTCCGGTTCAGACTCCGAGCATGGTGATGGCGACGACCAAAACAAAGGGGAAAACGACGCGTTGTTAGCCAAATGGGCGCACAGGACTTAACACAACGTCGTGGTTCGTACCTTTTATTGTCTTTAATGTCCAAGGCTCTTTACTCAGTCCAACAGAACCTCATAAATCAGTAAAACTTAGATATCGGTGACCCTGGCAAGCGCGTTTGTTTACATTCTTCTCGTAGTGACACATGCAACATGTAGGCCTAGCCTACATATACATCATGTAGTAGGCCTAGGCCTAACACCATACATGTGCATAGCCATGAACATGAAAAAGCCATGGTATCAGGGTTGGGTCCAAGAACAAGTACTTGTACTTGGACTTGAGTACAAATTCTCATGTACTTGTACTTGGGGTTTACAAATTCAATGATATTTGTACGTCTACTTGTACTTAGACCCAAAGTGCTTGAAAAATGCCCATTATATTTGAGTACAAATAAGTATAGTGCATTTGATAAAATTTCATCAATTGTATATAGATTCTAGCAAACCTTGTGATGATACTACAGGGTAAATGTACTTATCTGTTATCTTTAGTTATAAAACTACCGGATATATTAATAATAATAAAACAAGGGATAAGGTTTAATGTCATGCATCAAATTTAGTTTTATTACTGATATAAATATATGGCTAGTCTTTTGCATTTGCAGCATAGAGAATATTACTTTTTCAATCTATTTATAAGGTTCATGTTTTTCAATTCTGTGATATAAGCTGATATACTAAAATAGAGGTAAAATTTCAATTTACCTTTCTATATGAAACCCCAGTATTTAACAATGTTCTCATCAGTGCGTATGAATGAAAATTCCTAACTTTCTCCTTTTACAAATCTGTGACAGAATTTAATTTAATTTCATCACATCGACCATTTGGACATGGCCAAAACGGAGGGAAACAAAGAAAATGATAATTCAATACACAGCTATGCACGTCTTATGGTTAAAAATAATGATAGCTTTATGTTTAGATTCATCGATATACGTCATCAAGATGGCAACCAATAATCCCAACTTTTGTAGCAGACGACTCGATTTTGGTGAAATAGAAATGTCGATAAAAACGCAAGAAAACTCCAGGACGACGGTAAAACAAATTAAATCTATTCATTTAGATATAATCTAAAAATCAATTAGGAAATGTTGGATGTGAAAACTGTGATGTCCTTATTCTTTAAGCGCACACACATACACACACACACACACACACACACACACACACACAAACACACACACACACACACACACACACACACACACACACACACACACACACACACACACACACACACACACACACACACACACACACACACACACACACACACACACACACACACACACACACACACACACACACACACACACACACACACACACACACACATGCGCGCGCGAATTCAAGAGCAAACTATACACTGCGAGATACAAAGACGGGACCCTCACGAGCATAGTTCCCTTTCCCGTAAGATACAACTAGTTAAATACAACTATGTAAATACATACCACTGCAGCGGTCCGGGTTCGACTCCCGCCCAGGGCTGAAATCATTTCAGTATCGCTGCGCTGCGGGGTGTTACTCCAACTCTCGTGGGCGGGGAGTTGGGTGTGTGTGTGCGTGTATGGTCACAGTTTTATTCATATATTGGTCATACGAGCTCTGAGCCCTTATCCGGAAGGTTAATAACTGTCGATCACGAGTCCAACACATGATCCAAGACCATGGTGAATCACACACACACACACACACACACACACACACACACACACACACACACACACACACACACACACACACACACACACACGAATGCTCATGCGGCCGGCCTGTCCGCTTGCGGCAATCGCGAATCTGCGGCGACTCCGGCCACCCCGCGACCTGGAGCCGCAGCCACAGCAGGGCGTCTGTCATTACTGCGGCCAGATTCTCTTGCGGGCACAAAAAAAGCGGCGTCCGGGGTTCGACCCGGGGCTCCTGTGAGTTATTGCGAAAAAATGGCGACCTTAGCCGAAGCGAGTAATATATTCTTAAATGTCAGCATGACGAATCCACTCTGGCAGGAATGAAAGTTGATACAGTTCTAGAAATTCTAGGTTTTGGAACGAGAAAGGAGGGTGAAGAAGGGAGGAGGAGGAGGAGGAGGAGGAGGAGGGGAAGACGGAGAGGGAAGGAAGGGAGGGAAAGGGGATGGAAGAGATAATCTTCCGTGCCCTTCCAGGAGCGACTAAAAGGTTGATATCACTCTAGAAATTCTAGATTTTGGAACGAAGAGGAAGAACGAGTAGAAGGTGGAAGGGAAAAGGAGGGAAGGCGGAAGGAGAGAAGGGGGATGGAAGGAGTGGGGTAAGGGGAAGGGCGGAAATGACCATCCCATGTCCTTCCAAGAACACCTAAAGGGGGGAATTATTAAGACTAAAATAGGGTTACCTTCTCGTGGCTGATCATGATGCGAGCATACACCAGGAGACATTCAACTGTTTTTGGTGTTGCTGTTGTTGCTGTTGCACACACTTTTTTAGACAGTTTTTGTTCGTAATTTGATCACTTTTAAAATATCGGACCTTTCTTGTTTTATTCATTTCTTCATTTTCTTTCTCTCCATCTCTCTTTCTGTGTGATTGTTTTCAATGCCCATCCTCTTGTCTCTTTTACTTTAATATCAACGTTATCGACAGCGTCATTGAGAACGTTTGATCTAAAGGTTATGGCCAGATTCATCACCTTTCTCCTGTCCAATCGTACATCCAGATCAAGTAGCATTCACTGGATCGACCCATTTTTCGTATGGGGGACTAAGGTCATCCCACAAAGATGAATCAAATCGCCGCAAGCAACGGGAAAATGCCATGCACCAAGAAAGGGGTCAATAAGATTCAAACCTTTTCATCCGGATCAGACGCTTTATTGATGTTAATATGTCTTCGCCCTGGGCGGTTTCATTAAGAGAATGTTTCGCGCTATATGCTGCCACGTCACTCCTGCAGACTACTCTCGTCTTTCCACCTTCTGCCCAGCCGTCCTCTTCTATATTTCCTGTCTCGCGGCGTCCACTCGGTAACACATTTGCTCCAACGCCCATCATTCGTCCCCGCTTACTCCCCCGTTCAGTTTCACTTCCTCTCTTTTAGCACTGTGAAGTTGCATGTTTATAGTCAGTAAAACTCGTGGCAATAGTTATTATTCAGACTTTGATACTCTTTCTTGAAGTTTTTACATGTCATTTGATGTTTATGAAATGAAAAAAATGTCATAAACAAGTCTAAGGTGAATAGAGCACCCCACACTAACGTTGAGACGTTTCAAAATCAGTTCTGAAAGTCTCTTCCTGGTAAGCTGTAAATAGCTTGTGAAACTGTATCAATATTTTGTACGCCTTTTGTAATCTTTATCATATTTTCCGTATCTTTATGTAGTCGAATTACAGAAGTATATTTCGTATAAATGTTCTGTAGAACTCACAATGTGTTCGTCTGCATCTTTTTGTGCATGTAGATTACTATCATCGTTTGTTCTATTGAGTAAAAGGCCTTTTCGTAATCTACAAATGCTAAACACGATAGTTAATTTTAGATTTCTAAACCAATTTGCATAACTATAGTTTGTTTTACAGTCAATGGCTGTTCTGCAATATGCAGAAGCAAATGACAATTTTTTATTGTATTTTGACTTTTTTGTTTGTCCGCATTTAAATTATTACCATTTACTCTACGAATTCAAAGATTTCTTTTCTTAATCTACAAAAGCTAAACACAAAATTCATTGCATTTTGTCATTTTTCAACCAGTTTACATGTGAAGGATTGTCATGTATTCTATCAAGTCAAATTTCTTTTTGTAATCTGCAAAAGATAAATATAAAAGCTTATTTTATTCTGTCATTTTCTTAGCCAGTTTGCATATAGAGTATTATCGTCTTTTCTACAAAAGCTAAATACGAAAATGTAATGTTATCTGTAATTTTCTCGACCAGTTCATTTATTACTCTTTTCTTTAATGAAATAGTGTCACGGAAATAATTAACAAAACCTGACAAAAGATGAAAAAAAAAATCAACACCAGGAACACTAATCGTTTATTAACCAGTACCGCAACCGGCGTTGGGTAATGATGAGCAATTGGCCCCACCTCGTCCAATCACTGTTGAGAACAAGAAAGAGGAATCGGAAGAAAGAAAACGGAAAAAAAGAAAACGAGGAAAAGATCCGTCGTCATGCAGTCCTCTCGTACAGTTTCTCCAGTTCTTTCTCAAGAGTCGTTCTTCAAGAGAACGAGAAAAAAAAGAGAGAAAGAGAAAGCATAGATTCCAGGCGAAAGAAACATGTTTATTAAATGGAACAGAATAGAAGGGAGGATATGGAGAAGATTGAAGAATGGATGTTTTTTTACTATTATTATTGACGTCTCTGTTGTTGACATGATCCCTAGCGTCACTTTTCCTCTTCACCTTTGTGTTTCTGAAATTGAAATTCAGAGCAAAAACAAAAATATACCTAATTTACAATCCGTCACACACTCACAAAAGTCTGACTCGGTTTAAGAAAAGAAAATCACTATCGACCGTATTTCTTTCATACTTGAACTACATCTGGTAAAATTAGGGATGGAAGGAAAGAATTTATGGGTTATGGGAGAACTACTTTGAGGTCTGGTACAAGAGACACAATAACATCGCTTCGTGAGCCTGGAAAGCTGAAATAAAAAGTGGGTGACTAAATATAGGGATGAGACTGGGGCTGGGGTTGGGATTGGGGTTGGGATTGGGGTTGTGGTGTTATGAAGAGGTAAGGCAATTTTTAGGTTCTTCATCCAACCCCTCAACCCATATTTGTAACAGAATAATGACAATGGCGCTTTCCCATGGCCAAAATATCCAGAAACCAAGCACGCTAACACAGCAACTGAAGTAAGCCAATCGGTAGTGATTTAGTTTGATTTTTTTCAGAAATATTATACTCATTTATCAAAATATACCGGACTTTAGACCAACAGCGTCCATTGGCCGATAAATCTTCATTCCAAAGAGATAATACGAAATAAGTGGTGTAGTAAAAGCGTGCTCAGTTCCGTAAAGATTCAGGTTGATTTAAGAATGATTGTTCACTGTGGACACAGTGAGGAGACAACGATAGAACTCCCATTCCATCGAGACCACAATGAATACTTACAGACTCCAAAGACAGTCAAAAGCTTAAGAATTGTCATTCCAGCCGTATACAGATCATCCTCGGGGTTTTTCTTTTTGAAGTTTCTGACAAGATTGAAGTCTAAGAAGGACTTTCCGAGGAAGAAGGGTCTTCTTGATAATATGTTGGTTATTTTGTGAGACACCCAGGGGGATACACGCCAAACGTGTGCTGAAGAAGAAAACTAAGAAGCGATGCATTACCATCTTCGAAAACGGTATATAACAGGGAAGGTAGTGGGGTTTCTTTTAGTATAACTGAGGAAGGTAGACTTACACGAAGTAGGCTCAATAAAAGGAAAAGAAGACACTACTACATCTCCTATTTGCAACATGGTGCAAGGAAATTGTTGCAAAAAATTGCAAGGAAGATGATCAATGACCGAATTGATTAGACAGTAGATAAAGTTGATGTAGAGTGGGAGGTAAAAAGACATCGATTTTGAGACATTCTGAACCTATATCATAAACATCTACACGAAAAAAAAAATTGACAAGAGGAGACTTAATGACGACCAAGACGTTTTGATCTTTAACTTTAAGAAAAAGCTAAACTACGCATGGCAGTGGTCAAGAGAAAAAGAAAAAAAAAAAAAAAAAAAAAAAAAAAAATTATGGATTTCTTTTCTACCGTTTACGGAATTTGTTGTTACAAGGATCGGAATTAATATTTTCCTGTAAGGAAGACTTGAGTATCTTCTTTACAACGACCTTTGAGATGGAGACGTGAGTTCAAGAACTTTACGACCTCTTTCGATGATGTAATGTGACCTCAAAAGGCCACGATGCCCATTAAGGAAGACCTACCTGTTTAGAAATGAATAAATAAACAAAAGATAAAAAAATAAATAAATCATAACTGAGAGTAGATACTAGACATTTTTCATAATAAACTTAATAACGCAAAATAATTTGGTCACTTATCGACTTTGCCCAATCCCAGAAATGAAGATAATGGTGTGTTTTCTCGACATGTATGTTGAAAGATATTCTCCATGGGAACACGAATACTATCTGATAAGTCTCAAAGGAAAAAAGAAAGAATTAAAGAAAAAACGTTGAGTGTTATCCAGATATTTCGCTTTATTCGTTTTCTTTCCTTTCTCCAAATATGGGTTTCGTGGGTTTGTGTTCATGAAACTTTCGCCCGTACCGTAACGGCGTAAAAGGGTCAAATTGTTTTCCGTCCATATGATACCGAGTGAATATTATTTTTTTTTCTTCAATTTCATATTTGTTTGTAAGTTTATCCATTTATTCAATTATTCATTCATTCGTTTACTAATTTATCTATTAACCTATTTATTGATGTATTTGTTTATATATTTATCAATTTATCTAACTGTTTGTTTATTTATCTGTTTATTTAATCAATCATTTATTCATGAGTTTATTTATCTATACATTTAGTTTTTGTATATCCATTTATTTATCTATCTATTTATTTGTTTATTCATTTTGTAAGATTGCCTTGTGGTTTTATGCATTTCATATAAGAAATGTATATTCTCCTTAAAGTAACGTAAGACGTTGCACACGAATTCATATCTCCTAAGTCCCGACGTTCATGTTTTGTAAGGCACCTTGTTCAACTCTCAGAATTTTGAACATTCGCTCGTGTTTGTGCGTATGTGTACTTGTGTGCGTGTGTGTGAGTTATCGTATATGTGTGTGTGCGTGTGCGCCTGCTTATATGAGCGTGTGTACACGTATGTACGCGTATGTGTGTGTGTGTATGTGTGTTAACGTTTGTGTGTATATGTATGTGTTTTTGTGTGTGTGTGTGTGTATGTGTGTGTGTACGTGCGTGTGTATGTGTGTGCATGTGTGTGTGCATGCGTGTGTGCATGTGTGTGTGCATGCGTGTGTGCATGTGTGTGTGCATGTGTGTGTGCATGCGTGTGTGCATGTGTGTGTGCATGCGTGTGTGCATGTGTGTGTGTGTGTGTGTGTGTGTGTGTGTGTGTGTGTGTGTGTGTGTGTGTGTGTGTGTGTGTGTGTGTGTGTGTGTGTGTGTGTGTGTGTGCGTGCATGCGTGTGTGTGAGAGATAAAGATAGAGAAATAGAGAGAGATAGAGAGAGAGATAGAGAGAGAGAGAGAGAGAGAGAGAGAGAGAGAGAGAGAGAGAGAGAGAGAGAGAGAGAGAGAGAGGGAGAGAGGGAAAGAGAGGGAAGAAGGGAGTGAGTGAAGGAAAGAGAGAAAGAGGTTGAGGGGTTGTGGAGGTTAAGGCAATTTGCATATTATGGAAAGACGTCCAATTTCATCCACAAAGCCTTGATGTAAGATACGTCATCTCACCTGCGGGTTACTTGTCTGATGGAAGCCGAGATAACTTCCCTCTCCCCCTCCTCCCCCCTCCCACTCCCCCTCCCCCTCCCTCGCCACCGTAAGAAGCTGAGAATCTGGCTTCTCCTCATCTAGATCTAGTCCTCTCCAGTAGCATCGCTGAATGAAGCATCGCCCTGCCATCGGATTAAATCCTTCAACCCAGTGATTAAACGATTCTAATGTATTTAAAAGGATTGGAGACTCTTTTGATACTTTTTTTTTTCGTTCATAGGAGTCGGTCTAAGAATTTATTTCCAATTCTTTTCCTTAATTCAATGATTAGAAGATTCAAATCCATTGAAAAGTATTGAAATTTGTTCAGAAGACGCTTTGGTAATTTTTTTTGCCATACGAGTCATCTCTCCTTTACAATGACTTCATTCCAACCATCCCTGGTGCCTTACCTCCTATCAGTGTATTCAGAGATTTTAACATTTTCTATTGTTCATGGACTGTTATTCATATCCTTTCCTGCTCTTTCTCATATATCATTCCTCTGGTACATCTGAACTGTTTTTATTTTCCTCATTTTTGCCAGTGTTGCCTTAAAATCACTGAGCATAGCTGACGACAGGAGATTTAATTTTGCTAAAGGAGAAATCTCAGCATAAATGAATTAAAAGAATGTTAGAATTCTTATCATCCATTTACTCTACTTTCTTTCCTTTTTGTTTTTTATTATCACTATTTTTTTTAATGTGGTTTCTTTCAAGTTCTTTTCGTTTTCTTTACTTTCTCTTGTGTCTTCTTTTTCTCTTTCTCGATCGTTTCATTTTCTTCTTTTTTTTTTTACTTTTTTTCTCTTTTTTTTTATCGAACGCGCTTTCAGTTTCATTTTGTTTTATAGAATTTCTCTTCTTTCTTTATTTCCTCCCGAATGCACTTTGTTTCATTTTTTTCTGTATTTTCGTTTTGTATTTCGAACGTGCATTCAGTTTCCTTTCTTTATTTTTCTCAAACGTGACTTGTTTTGTTTACACTACACAAAAACAAAATCATCCCTATTTGTCTACTAACAGAATCAAGTCTGATCGTCATTTGTTTTAGGGACGGAATCTTGACGTAAATGATCTATTTGTTGACAGCCAGTTTTTTTTTTTTTTTTTTTTTTTTTTTTTTTGTGTGTGTCTGGTAGTGTGGTGTCAAATATCTCTCTCACAAACATACGAGAGATGAAAGAGAGAGAGAGAGAGAGAGAGAGAGAGAGAGAGAGAGAGAGAGAGAGAGAGAGAGAGAGAGAGAGAGAGAAAGAGAGAGAGAGAGAGAAACCCGTAATCACGTGTGTCCACATGTTTTTGCAACAACAACAACAGCAACAACAACACGGGTGCACGTTCCTACACATGTGGTGTGTAAACTTTCCAATAAATGACGGGAAGGCATGATTGCAGTTGAGGCGACTTGATGACTGCCATCGACCCACGCTTTCCACGCTAAACAACCCCCCACCCCCCACCTCCATTCCTGCGGTCTATGAGATCACACTCCACCATAAGTCACGTCACACACACACACAACACGTCCGTCACACGTCGTTACGAACGGACCCAACGTGATTGTTATTTGACGAATAACAGGTCGTTATTTGTTGAGGCTCCCTATTGTTCGCGGGAACGGGATTGAGTGAAGGAGGGGCGAGGGCCACAGGGAATGGCCTCGGCAGGGAAGAGTTGAGGGAAAACTGAGGAAGGGTTGAGGAGAAATCGAGGAAATTTTGAGTAGTTGAGGAAGTGTTGAGGAAGAGTTGAGGAAGAGTTGGTGGAGAGTTGAGGAGCTGAGGAAGAGTTAACGGAGAGTTGAGGGAAGATTTGAAGAAATTTTAAGGAAAAGGAGAAAGTTAAGGAAGAGTTGGGGAAGAGTTGAGGAAGAGTTGAGGTATAGTTGAGGAAGAGTTGGGGCAGATTTGAGGAATATTTGAGGAAGAGTTGAGGAAGAGTTGAGGAAGAGTTGAAGAAGAGTTGAGAGCTGAGGAAGAGTTGAGCAAGAGTTGATAAAAAGTTGGGTACGAATTGAGGAAAGTTTGTTGAGGAAGAGTTAAGGAAGAATTGGGAAAAATTGAGGAAGAGTTGAGAAGTTGGGGAATAATTAATGAGGAGTTGAGGAAGAATTTAGGAAGAGTTGAGGAAGAACTATAAAAATTTTAATACGAACTGAGGAAAGTTTGTTGAGGAAGAGTTAAAGGAGAGTTGAGAAAAGTTGAGTAGGATTTGAGAAGTTGAGGAAGAGTTGAGAAAGATTTGAAGAAGAATTGAGGAAGAGAAGGGGTAGAATTAAGGAAGAGTTGAGGAAGAATTGGTCAAGAATTGATGAAGAGTTGAGGAATATTGAGGAGGAGTTGAAGAAGAGATGAGGATGCATTATGAAATAGTTGAAGAAAAGTAAAAGAAGTGTTAAGGAAGAGTTGAGGAAGAGTTGAGAGAGAGTTGAGGAAGAGTTGGTGAAGAAATGATGAAGAGTTTAAGGAGAGTTTAGGAAGTTGAGGAAGAGTTGAGGGAGATTTGAGGAAGAGTCGAGGGAAAGTTGACGGAGAGCTGGGAAAGAGTTGAGGTAAAGTTAAGGAAAAGTTGAGTAAGAGTTGAGAAGCAGTTGAGGGAGAGTTGAGGAAGAGTTGAGGGAGAATTAGGGAGAGTTGAGAAAGAGTTGAGGGATAATTTGGGAAGAGTTAAGGAAGATAATATGAAGTTTAGGAAGAGTCGAAGAAGAGTTGAGGAGTTCAGGAAGATGAGGAACCGTTAAGGTAGATTTGAGAAAGAGTTGAAGAAGCGGTAAGAAGGAGTTGAGGAGGAGTTGAGGAAGAGGTGAGGAAGTGTTGAGGCAGAGTTGAAGGCTACGATAGATTATGAGAGGCAACAGTTAGATAATTTTTTCTCAAAAGTGGGCGATACGTCTGACAATGCAGATAAGCAAAACTCAGTGATGAAGACATTAGAGTAATCTAATCTATTGTCAAAAAAAATACATACATACGTACATATACCAAGGCTTTTTTCCCCTTACAAGGGAGGTAGCCAAAAAGGGAAAGGCATAAAATCATTTCCACCCATTCCATCCCTGAATACACTCCACACCCCTCCACCCTCCCTCTTATCTCAGCACCTCCTGGATGACGGGTCATCACTGCACCTTGTCCACTGCCTTGGGTCAGAAGCAAAAAAAAAAAAAAAAAAAAATAGAAACTAAATAAAATTTTGCACTTTCAATAAATTCTAATCAAGCCCGTTTAATATCAGGTAGATATACAAGGTGTTTTTCATTTTGCGTATCATATATATACACATTAGATTTATAATTCTAACTACTGAAGCATTGTATGTATGTATATATATATATGTATATATATATATATATATATGCTTATATATATATACATATATATATATATATATACATACATATAATGTACAAAGGAATTACAAAAGATTTACAAAGGAAAAGTATGCCGACAGCAGATCTTTTGGTCCATAACTAGGTCGGATGCGAAAACAAATAAATGAATAAAAATAAATGAATAGATAGATAAACGAATGAATAAATAAATAAATAGATAAATAAATAAAACAAGGAAATGAGCAAATAAATAATGATAAATGATAACAGATAGATAATAATAAATAAACAGATAATTAGGTAATAATGATATTTAATAAATAATAGATAGATGAAGAATAAAGAATGAATATGTAGATAAATAATGATAAATAGATGAAGTAAAATAAAATAAACGACAGAGATTACAGCATATTGTTTAGGTGTTTATTTAAGTGAACCTTAAAGCTTCAAACTGCACTCCTTTGTACTGTCTCTGCAGGAAGTTTATTCCATTCATTTACTACACGGTTGGCGAAGTTGTTTTTACCTGTTTCCAAATTAAATCTACTGCCTTACCGTTTGAGACCATTATTTCTTGTCTGTTCCCTTTACAGTCTTAAAGACCTTTATCAAGTCACATCTGAGTCTACGACTTTTTAGGGAAAGCAGATTCATATGTTTTAGTCTACTTTCGTATGATTTACCTTTGGTATTTGGAATCAGTTTTGTGGCTCGCCGTTGCACTTTTTCAAATCTGTCACTGTCTTTAATAAGATTCGGTGACCATACGGAAACAACATAATTCCAAATGTGGACGAACTAACGATTTATGTAGCTTGTTAATGATAGATGGACTTTTAAAATCAAGAGGTCGCGCAATCAGCCTTAGAATCTTATTTGCTTCCTCTGAGGTAAAAATACACTGCTTAGATGATTTGAGATCGTTACTGATAATTACGCCGAGATCCTTTTCTCGGTCCATGTTTGCTAACGAATTTCCAAGTAACAAAGTGAGATCACGGAAAAGACGAAGGAAAAGGTGAAGGGATTGGGTGAAGGCCTAAGAGGCCGCGGTCAGGATGCCGATCAAGAGAAAATGTGCGCGGGAGGGGCGCGCCGTGAACGAGCTTGTAGTATCGCAGGGAGAGTGATGAGGTGACACCGTCGTTTCATGGCTCCATCGGAAGAGAGTGCAAGGGACGCGTCAAATGATGGGAGTGAGTGGAAGGGGCGGCTGAGGGGAGAGAGAATGTTCCACCTCCATGATCATTCACCTCGCTTTGCGGGTAAAGGTAAAACTGGATTGTACGCGAAGCTGGTCAGAAATAAAAATTGGACTTAGACCTGTGTATGCTTCGCTCACCTAACTTGCCACTTGCCATAGAGAGAGGGAGAGCGAGACAGAGAGAGAGAGAGAGAGAGAGAGAGAGAGAGAGAGAGAGAGAGAGAGAGAGAGAGAGAGAGAGAGAGAGAGAGAGAGAGAGAGAGAGAGAGAGCGGCGGGGGTTGGGAAGAGAGGAGAGGGATATATATACATATATATATATATATATATATATATACATATATATATATATATATATATATATGTATATATATATATATATAAATATATGTATGTATATATTTATATATATATAAATATATACATACATATGTGTGTGTGTGTGTGTGTGTGTGTGTGTGTGTGTGTGTGTGTGTGTGTGTGTGTGTGTGTGTGTGTGTGTGTGTGTGTGTGTGTGTGTGTGTGTATACGTGTGTGTGTGTGTGCGTGTGTGTGTATGTGTATGTGTGCATGCGTATGTGTATGTGTATGACTGAATGAAGAGCGGAAAATTAGAAATAGTATGTTGAGCTCGTAGGACTGTGTGTAACCACGCAGTGGACACCCGTGCATTAAGCCAAAGCCGAGCGGTCCTTTCGTCATGCACACGCATCCCAAGAAGTCATGAAGCCGCCTGGTGCATGATGGCAATTTACGATGACGTAATCTCCGCTGGTCATGAGGGCGAGTGGGTCCCACGTAATGAGCGTATAAACAATAATGTCTTTTACGTGCGGTGGCTCTTGCCTTACATGAGTTATAACATACACACACACAAAGACGCTCTGGTACACATACACACTCAAACTCTCACACACGTATACGCTCATACACATATGCTCGTACACACACATGTTCAAACACACATACATAAATATGAAGGCCTGTACACGTAGGCATGCACACGTACACACTCACTCACTCACTCACACACACATACACACACACACACACACACACACACACACACACACACACACACACACACACACACACACACACACACACACACACACACACACACACACACACACACACACACACACACACACACACACACACACACTCAATACGAGATAAGGAGTATCAGAAAAGGGAAGGACAAAAGAATATGGAAGAAAGAGTGGTGTTCATTGAAAAACATCTAATGTGGTACCAGTTCATAAAGAAGAAAGTACAGAGGGTCCCTTGAATTACAGACCAGTTTCTCCAACCAGCACTACAGCTAAAACATAAGAACATCAGAATGAGGGAGTTCCATGTCCATTACTATCACCCCCACCCATAAAGTTATCTCATCTTCTCCTAAAACAACCAATAGATTCAGCGCTTACTATAGGGTTACTAAATCTATCTCATTCGTTAACCACTCTATTAATATACCAGTTATTGCCTATTTTCTTCTTAAACCTAAATTTGTCGAATTTGAATTTATTACTACTGGTGTGGGAAAAAAATCAAAGACAGAGATGGATGAAAATTCTTGAAATGATGAATACTTTTGTTTCAGAGCCGAAGTCCCATATACATCAAACCCATTGAGTTTTAACTCAAAAGTGGTTAGTACACTACAAGAAAGAGAGAGCTGGGTGGATTAAGTATACTTGGATCTGAAGAAAGCACATGATAAAGTATCTCATAAAAGACAAGTATGGGAATTTGATTATGTCAGAGGATTTAAAGGGAGGAAGGAAGTAAGTAGCGTAGTACCACAAGGATCAGTATTGACCCCCGTAATGTTCTTTGATTTACGTAGATAACGTGACTGAAAGAACAAGCTGACATGTTTGTAGGCGATAGATCACAATTAGATTACAATAGATCAGAAAATATTGCAAGAGTTTACAATAAATAAAAAAACGTGTCGAAATGAGAAATTGAAAAAATAATACTAGCAAAAAGAGCCAGACAGACAAACAAATAGATAGCTAAATATCTAAACAAAGACACACAAACATTTTAGTAAACAGACAAAAAGAGATATTTAGTACTAAAGTGCTTCGGCAACAGGATTTGAAAATGAGGAGACTACGCCAGGAGCCACGTAGCAGTGACCAAAGCGTTTTGGGAACTGCAAGGTAGGTCACAGTCAGTACTGGGAATCGGAGAGGAGTGCGGGAATCGGACCTTCAACTAAGTGAATGCGAGATCAGCACGCTTCCGATGACGCCACCAACGCACAGACACGATTTGATGTGATGAATAAAATCGCCTGGCGGCAGACACAAGACAAGGAAAAGCCCCGGCCGGTAAGGAAGGCGAGACTCCAGGTCGCTAATGCAGGTCAGCTGTGCACAGCTGCTCTGCTTTGCGCGTGCAGCTGCTCACGTCTCGGATAATGACGTGTGACTATCCGGAAGAAGCGGACGGGCGGGATGTGAGGTGTCCGGTGAGGCCGTTATTCCGGAAAGGTTTCCGTTGTCCGGAATAAGGAGAGCGGCAAGAGCACCATCTGGTATTCTGAAGACTTGATCGACATTTGTGAATTTCATCTGTATCAGCTTCGTGACTCGGGGCCTAGAGGGCACTTTGCGCTCCTTTCCATGACGTCATGCCGTTAGTTTTTCTCTTCAAAGGCTTTTGTGTGTGTGTGTGTGTGTGTGTGTGTGTGTGTGTGTGTGTGTGTGTGTGTGTGTGTGTGTGTGTGTGTGTGTGTGTGTGTGTGTGTGTGTGTGTGTGTGTGTGTGTGTGTGTGTGTGTGTGTGTGTGTGTGTGTGTGTGTGTGTGTGTGTGTGTGTGTGTGTGTGTGTGTGTGTGTGTGTGTGTGTGTGTGTGTGTGTGTGTGTGTGTGTGTGTGTGTGTGTGTGTGTGTGCGTGCGCGCAATGTTTGCCCGTGTGCGTATGGGGTGTGCATGAGCGTGCATGTACGCATGCATATATGTATGTGTGTACATATGACTATATGCATGCATGTTTTTTACATGTATGCGTTCACGTGTGTACGTGTGTGCGCAGGTGTCCGTGCGTGTGTGCGTGTGCGTGCGTGATTGCACTTGAAATATATAGACCAGCCGTCATAAAACATAAAGATAACTCCAATCTGCACGCTCGTAAGACTTCAAGAATTATGATGTTTTCACACGCGATTCAATGAAATTCCTCTTACGACTTCGTGTACGAGTATGCTATGAAAATATTTCTTAAATCTTGTAACCCTATTACAATACTCGTGCATAATCTTTATAATAAGAAAAATATATTTTTATTTAGTGCGTAGTTTCTCCTTGTCCTGCGTAAAATCTGAATAACAAAATGTCACTTCAGTAAATGTGATGACGTCATATCGCTTGTAAACTGATGATGCATTTCTCTGTTAAAAAAAAATACCACACAATATGAAGCAAATATAACAAAATAATCAGATTGTCATGAAAAGAAAGTTGCATTTACGTAGAGTAATGGAATCCAAATTATTCATTTAAGTATTTTCTTCTAGTACCTTATGGCCTTTCACAATTATCTTTCACCCCTAATCAAAACCGAGATATGTTCAGAATTGAAAATTGATCAATAGAAAAATAGAAAAAATCAATCAATCAATAAATAGCTAAATAAGTAAATACATCGATAAATAAATAAGTAAATAAATAAATGAATAAATAAATAAATAAATAGGTAAACGAATAAATAAATAGATAAATAAACAGATAAATAATTAAATAAATAAGTTAATAGAAAAATGAATAGATAAGTAAGTAAATAAATAAATTAATAGATAAATGGATAATCAAATAAAGAATAAAATGATGAATGAATTAATAGATGTATAAATACACACATATATACATATGTATATATATATATATATAATATGTATATATACATATATATATATATATATATATATATATATGTATATATATATATATATATACACACACACATATATATATATATATGAATAAACAAATATATAATGAATAAATGAATAAACGAGTAAATAAATAAATTAATAAATAAATAAGTAAATAAATAGATAAATAAATAAAAGAAATGGACATTTATTATTCTCTCATGAAGTAATTGAACCTTATTACCTGCAGTTCTGCTACCATATAATTAGAGAGAATTAGGAAGCTCAATTTGGTACAGTCGTGCTCATGTGAAGAGACCTGAACTTCATTTGAGTCTAATAAGATAAAGAACGTTTCATATTGTACGAAGATCATCAAAACACACAATATCGTTCTAATTTCTATATATGAATTCTATTTAATAATTCAAATTCATTTGCCACCATGTTATGAAATGTTTGTAATTCAGAAATATAGTAATCCAAGTTTTCAATCAATAGTTCAGTTTAAATACTCGAGTTTTTTACAGAAAGTATACAAAATGTGAATTGTTATTTGAATATCTAGTATGTATATGCACGTATACTGTATATATCCTAGGGCTCGTCAATGAACCAAAGTTGGAAATCTAAAACTATTACAGCTTGATATGTTTATGAAAAAGGTTTCTTCTTTTCTGTGTACAAAATATCCACATTTTGTAAATATTGAAGATCACAAGAATCGTCATGCAAGAAGGGGAATCAAGAAATAGCATATGGCGTGCCTTTGGTTCTTGTTGTTCATGTGGACTGTCGTTTTTAACCGGCGCTTCTTTCAGTATAGACAGTCTTGCTCGGTGGGGCTGTGTGTTGTCGTAAATGTCGTTTTGCCCAATCATGGGGGGGGGGAGGGTCTTCATGTTGACAGTCATCCTTGGTCTAAATTGCAGCCATGTTAAAAAAGAACGCTTAATTGTACCCCCACTCGTTCTCTTTGTCTCAAGTGATGGGATGATGACATTCCATGAGAAGATGGCAATGGGAGGGAAGAAAGGGAGAGGGGAAGAAATAGGAAGCGAGGGAAAGAGGGGTAAGGGGGAAAGAGGGAAGTGTGAGCGTTTGAAGAACTGTGAGTGAGCGAGAGAGAGAGAGAGAGAGAGAGAGAGAGAGAGAGAGAGAGAGAGAGAGAGAGAGAGAGAGAGAGAGAGAGAGAGAGAGAGAGAGAGTTGGGGAGAGAGAGAGAAAGAGAAAGGGAGGAGAAAGAGAGAGAGATAGAGAGAGAGTAGGGAGAGAGAGAGAGAGAGAGAGAGAGAGAGAGAGAGAGAGAGAGAGAGAGAGAGAGAGAGAGAGAGAGAGAGAGAGAGTAGGGGGAGAGGGAGAGAGAAAGGGGGAGAGAGACAGACAGAGACAGACAGAGAGAGAGAGAATGAGAAAGAGAGAGAGCGAGAGAGCAAGGGAATGATAAAACGAGAGAGAGAGAGAGAGAGAAAGGCGAGATTAAGAGAACGAGAGAGCAAAAGAGCGAGAGAGCAAGAGAGCAAGACAGACTGAGGGGGATACGGAGAGAGCCGCCGGTGGTGGCGTAGCGTGCGAGTGAGACATCAAATGACAAATGCCCGGGAGCTACTCACTCAACGTCGTCGTCACGTTGACCGTGCGGGCCACCATGCCGAGGACCAGATGGAGCTCCGTGTAATGACCACGTGACTGTCGTTCCTCTTCGCGCCAGACGAAGACGAGAACATCGACGTAAATCTCTTTTCTCGACGTCGATGGCTCTATGTCGCGCGTGTCGCCGAGAGGACGTGGTAGTATGGCAGAGGATGAAGTCTTTGACAGCGTCGCGAAACGTTGCAGAACTAATGAAAGCTTTGTTCTCATGCGGCGTCGTTCTCTCTTGGCCATATTTGTCGTTTACGAAACGGACGCGCGGAAGTTCTGGAAGGGGAATGCACTCGATGACCTGTCTTAGACTCCATCAACATCATATTTTATTTTTTTATTTCTATTTCATTTTGTTTCAGTTTATCTATTTATTTTATTTTTCTTGGTGGGAAATGAAGAATGGATTGGAGTGGAGGATGTGGAAGCGTTAGGTTTTGGGGGAAAGGGATAAGTTTAACCATTTATCTATTTAGTTCGGCTATTTCCACACAAATAAAAGGATTCTGAGTGATCGAAATGATCATCATAAACCGATTATTGCCACTAACTAACCGGGTTTGTTATATACAACTTCTACCCATGTAAGCTTGTTTCAGTACCGACTTACTTCCTACTAATTAATTTCTTTCGTTCCAAATACGTTCAGGTTTATTTTGTGTCTATTTTTTCAGCACTCACATTTTTTTTCAATTTTATTTATTCATCTTTATACCTATTCATTCATTACTCTGTTTATTTATTTATTTATTCATGTGTTGGAAATTATATAATGCAATACAATACATATCTTTATCTATCTATATATTTATTTCAATTTTGAACCAATCAGGGTTTTAAATCAGGAATGAATGACACTTGTAAGAACCCACGTGACACAAGAATAAATGAATAACATGGCTTCCATTATTCTACGTAAATACAACGTTTTTTTTCCTGATGATTATCTATTTATTTTGTTATTTTTGTTACATTTCCAGTGGCGTGTTAGCCTGCCACAGGTTTGTTTTCTGGAATAGGAGTTTCCAATCAGTGTGACTTGTGGTTTCCGTGAGTGTGGGAACCACGATCGCCAATATCCTCTTGATAATGAAACTATTCGATTATCATCTTCTCATATAACCGCATTCTTATCGTGTAACATATTTTCTTTTAGACTACCACATCTATCTCGATGATGTACCTCGATTATTTTACTGCCTGGCCTTCTTTGCCGTGAAATGAAACGGGTTCTAGTGGATCTAGTGGTTCTAGTGGTTCTAGTGGATCACTCAAGTTCATCACAAGAGAAATCATCGTAGGCAGTTTTATCATATTAGAGCCCGTTGTGTATAGAATTAGATTGCAGAGCGTAGACTTGCCTACAATAGCCTCTAAGTGAATGAGTTTCTGATGAAATAGACAAAATTAGATCGTCTTGATAAAGTCCACTGGAAGTAGAGATCTTTTAAGACAATATTCTTAATTGTTTCCTCACGTAAGGCATAGTTTATGTATTGCTGTTCTTTAATTTCCTGGAGGGACCACTTCGACACTAAATTATATCGTTATGCATCCAATAATGAGCACTAGTTTTCGGTGTGTGGACCCCACTTATGGTATTCTGTCGTCCACTAAGTGGTTTATGGACCAAACGTTGTGGACCATTTCTCTGAGAATTTCCCTCAGCTGAGTAAAGTAACTCGGTGACAACCAGATTATGAATTCTTAAGTCATCTTCAACATAAACATCACTTTCACCATTGGCATCAAAATCGTTGACATAATGTTTATTGAGATTATTGTTCCTTTCACTATCCGTATCATCATCGTCCACGTCATTATCGTTATCGTTATATTTGCCATTATACATGTTGGTAGGTAGTTTTATCGCAGCCAGCGCTGCTATAGTATCATTACTACCTTCACTGCAACGCTTCCCATCAACAGATCTTACCACTTATGCAGCTGACGGCACCACATCCATCTTCATAATCATCAGTACCATCAACCACCATCAATCATTATCATTAACCAGTCAAGTCATCAATCATTATTAATAAGCAATCATCAGTCATCCTTGTCGTCTTCGTTATATTCATCAATAATATAAACTGGACCATTAGTATAGTAACGACCACCTTCAGCATCATCATCATTAACAACACCATCTCCATCACCATCACCTTCGCCATCATCACCATAGCCTTCATCATCTGTAACTACCATTGTTTACTCTTTTGGACCAAAATAATATAAGATAACAATTAATTAACCAACATTTTCAGCATCGTGACTATTACTGTATTTCTCAGTGACCCCACCAACTTCTAGAATAAAAATTATCAAGATGAGTGGAGAGGCGAAAGCAGAAGTAACCAATCTCAAAACGACATGACGTCACTCGTCCTCGAGACAACGCCGACTCTTTATTTCATAATTCTCACGTACATCCAACTCAACATCAACAGTTGTGTGAACGTGAGAGGTTGTGACGGTTGGCTAAGGGGAGACCTATCTTAGGGTGGAGGGTGATGGATACGTCAAATTTTTTGTGGTCTTCGAGTAACGTTTCCTGCCACAAATCCTTTAAGTTTTGACTAGACACGTGTGATAGCCGGCTCGACTTGCAAATAAAAACTACCCAAAGATAAAAACGATCCAGAGCAAAGTTACGAAACAACTTTGAGTAACTTACATTCCAGTTCATATGGTATTAAGTAACATTATTTTCTCTACTCACTCTAATTCAAAATGAAAAGTTGAGGATTTTTTAACCTTTATTACTCTCTTAAAGATAAAAGTTAAGAACATTACGAAATTATGCTGGACTGACAGAAAATAAGAGCGGAAGATCAAGCCTCTCATTATTGGCAGTTTATATCCACCAACCCTCTCATTCGGACCATCTCTATAGATCGTTTAACAGAAGAGATATAAAGGAACACCAAGATTTTTGCAGCATATTTGGCAGACCTGTGCTAAATACCAAGAGTTATGGAACATACTTGAGACATCTGATAATGCAAACACTCTCCCGTAAGAACACTGTCACTTTCGACCGGCAAGATTTTTCTGAGAACCTCTGTTTTTTTGTTTTTGTTTTTTGTTTTTTTATTCGTGGTGGTTCACTGAAAGACTACTGTCCTATCCCTCAGGAGACGGTACATTTTTTGTGGTCGACATCAACAAATGCATGAAATCATTCGACATTTGTCGCAAGTAGAATCTGTAGATTGTGCAGAGCTAACGAGGAAGGCAAGTGGCAGCAAGCGAGCCAAGAAACCCACTGATGGGGACAAACTCTTTGTTAGTACAAAAACGATTCGCTCGTTCGAGTTTTATCAGTTTACGTGATAAAGTTCGAATGAGCAAAACGTCGCGCTAATAAAGACTTCATCCTCACACGGCTGTTTTCCTGGTTTAATGTACGGTCATGAATAAAACTTTGTACCTACGCTACAGTTCTAACAAAGTCAATATGACTCTTCGAGTATGTGATATATTTCCTATGTAATTTTATTTTAGAATTAGGTCATTGTCTTAAATAGATAAAAATAAATGCCGTCAAACTAAGACTGAATTTTGTACCATGAAAAACTCTTGGTGGGTCAAAAATTTTACTTGCGACTGTACATAGCCTCATCTTTATGAAAAGATGAGTTGCACTACTACTAAAAACATCTCAATGGTGCAAAAAAAGCGGCGGGAGTTGATAAGATAGTGACACACGTTCTTGGAGCTTTGACTCAACACTAAATTGAGGTCCATTTTTTTTTTTCTTTCAGATGTTGACCAGAACGGCCGTGGCAGTCGTGGCCCTAATTCCTCTCTTCCTCGCCAGGGCAGAGCCCCTCAAGACAGTGGCTCACTTTGAAGGTCAGTACTTGTGGCTTTTGTACGTTCATGCCATGTAACGGCAAAAATTAACTTCTAAATAGCCTTTGCAATATACTTTGTTTGTTTGTGTATGTGTGTGTGTGTGTGTGTGTGTGTGTGTGTGTGTGTGTGTGTGTGTGTGTGTGTGTGTGTGTGTGTGTGTGTGTGTGTGTGTGAGTGAGTGAGTGAGTGAGTGAGTGAGTGAGTGAGTGAGTGAGTGAATGAGTGCGCGTGTGTGTCAGTATTTCTTGGTTGACCAAAAACCACCAGACATTAGCTGTGGAAACTTCTGATGCTGATTTACATCCTCCTCTCAATAATCTTTATGAATGTCACTCTCTCATCCACTTAAGATAACTCAGGGGATTTTGATTCCTCAAAATAATTTGTGAAGTACATGACAAAGGTCTTCTGAGCCCCATCCACACAATGCACCATGTTGCGCAATTTTGAGCGCAAAGTAGTTCGCAATATGTTGTGTATCGTATTACGTATTGTATTCCCCAATGTGTTGCGAGTTATATTACGTTGCATACTGTAGTACGTATTGTATTTTTCAATATATTGCACGTTGTATTGCGCGGCTTTGTGTAAATCATAATAAGGATTTTTTTTTTTTTTTTTTTTTATCGCACTGAGAGCGGAGTGAGATGTAAGTGGTTCCAGGAAGTGGATGTGATTCGCGTAATAAAATAGAAGGAAAGACACCAATCGTGCTCCAGCGAAAGAGGGCCCGACTACCGTTCAAATCTTAATGTAGTTGTGCTGAAAGTAAAACAGCAGTCAAGCTTTAACGTAAAACATCAACAGGTACGCACACGTTCGCATATACTGTAAACGCACACACACACACACACACACACACACACACACACACACACACACACACACACACACACACACACACACACACACACACACACACACACACACACACACACACACACACACACACACACACACACACACACATGACTCGGTGGCGCGGTTGGTAGAGTCCCAGACTGTCAGTGTGGCGGTACCGGGTTCGAATCCTGCACAAGGCTGAAATTATTTCAGTATCGCTGCGCTTCGAGTCGTTACTCCAACTCTCGTGGGCAGGGAGTTGGATATGTGTGTGCGTGTAAGGTCAGCATTACCCAAAGATCGGTCGTACGAGCTCTGAGCTCTCTTTCGAGAGGGAAATAGCTGTCGATCACGAGTCCAACACGGGATACAAAGACCAAGGTGAATCACACACACACACACACACACACACACACACACACACACACACACACACACACACACACACACACACACACACACACACACACACACACACACACACACACACACACACACACACACACACACACACACACAAATGCACAGTGCGTTTAACCTATTACATAAAGTTCAGGTTGCATGAGTGCAAGTAACATGAATCCTTGCATTGCAAACGTACTATATTAGATCCACTCCCCAGTGCAATTTTGAATTCTGATCGTTTTCGCGTGTGCCATTTATTTTCCTTTCCATCATCATTTCTCTGTGAAATCATCACAATCAGGCCTTGTACTACTCTTATCAAGTAAAATGGGATTACGATTTTGTCACTAACAGACCGGTGTGCAGCGACCGCCTCGTTGAAAAAAACAACAAAATTTAGTCTTCAGAGTCACGTTCACACCGTTTACATTTGACAACGACCATTTGATTATTTTATCAAATGCTCGAAACGATTTTGTCCACATAAAGTCTGTGAAGTTACTATGGGAAGGCTGAGTCGCATTCCTCAAAAGTCGTTATTTTTACGTCGACTTACCTGGTTTTTTGAATTGTAGTTTTAGACTGAACCAGCGTTATTCTTTTACGTCTTTATTAATTTTGATTTTCTCTTCATTTTCTTTTCGACGGTAACTTCCTTAATATTAAATATTTCTATTTCTAAGGGTTATATTGACGAAATTAGAACAACAGTCTAAGGTAATTTATGAATGTTGTATTCGCGTGTCCTCTCAGCTACTTGCACAAATTCCTCAACATGTGCTTTCGCGACCTTTTTTAAGCGTCACTATCTTTAATTATAAGACGCAAGTAAAGTCCTCTGTTGTTCTTTCTTAACCTCGTCTAAATGAAGGAGTTTAACGTCCCAGCTGCTTTCCTCCATTCATCTTAGCATACATGTTATGTTACTGCAACGAGTTGTGCATCGTGATGCTGCAGATCATTTTCATTCACTAATGTTTTTATTAAAGTGTAAGACCAATCTAAAAGAAATTTAGTAAGATATATGCATGTTTACGAACCGAGCAATAAAGACTTACTAAGTATTGCAATCTGTTCCTTACATAATAGGATTAGGTTTCCGTTAATTATATTTTCAACATTATCTACAGTATTATCCTTATACTTGAGTTATTTGCATCAAGAAATCTCTATTTGTTATGTGAGCCGAGCAATAAAGATCTACAAATCATTGCAATTTATTCCATAAATAATAGGATAAGATTTCTACTAATTATATGTTCAGTATTATCATTGTCCTTATCTCGGAGTCGTTTGCATTAAGGAACTCTTTATTTGTTACCATACTACGGTTTGGACAGGAATTGATATTAAAGCTTCTGCTCTTCCCACATAACTGTTCATAAAGAGATTCTGGTCGATCTTCAACGTCTTCCTTTCCTCCTTTCTGCCATCTATCTTTAATCTCTCCCTCACCACTCCTACGCCATCTCCTTTTCAATTACTCCCACAGCTGTCTAGGTTCTGACACCTACCATCAGAGTTCCCATCTTCATTTCAATTTCTTTCGAAAGAAGAAGAAAAAGAGAGGGAGAAAGACAGACAGAGAGGGAGAAAGACAGAGAGAGAGAGAGAGAGAGAGAGAGAGAGAGAGAGAGAGAGAGAGAGAGAGAGAGAGAGAGAGAGAGAGAGAGAGAGAGAGAGAGAGAGAGAGAGAGAGAGAGATAAAAGAGGTAGAAGTTTATTTTCAATCTAGTTTAAATGTGCGTTAGTGACTTAATCGGAAGCATGCTGCTCTCCCATTTGCTTAGTCGTGGGTTCGAACCTCACACTCCTCTCCGATTCCTCAATAGTCCCCAAAGAAGGTGACGGCTTCAGCTGGAGCTACTCAGCGTCTCTTGGCGTAGTTTCCTCGCCTTCTTCTTCAATAACGAAGAAAAGAGTTTGCGATTATAATTCATATCCCGTCTCCTCTTTTAAAAGAAAAGAAAATCCAAGGATAACCTCCAGGTCTGAAAGTGATAGATGAGCAATGACTATGAATCGCCTCTTCGTGTCTTCAATGAACAGAACTAATTGTGTGAACATTAACCATTTTCCCTTGACCCTGATGATAGAGTACATTACACATCCACCTAAAGTATGCGTCCTCACAAATTTGGTCTCTCCGTCGCCTGCAACTAATTACTTTCTCGAATCGTGCTCATGTCGCTTTAAAGCAGTGTTTCCCAATCTCTCTTGGCTGCGACCCTAAACCCACTCTTAGCCTGTAGTCGGGACCCTAATTGTAATAATAAATTCAACCATTTCATGTTATATTTCTACGTACTTGCATAATGTTTATAAACTTTCGTTTTTATAGTTCAGTTTATATTTACTAGCACAATGAATTTAAATACATTTGAAACTTGAATGAAAAAAAAAGTTAAAAAAGAGAGGAAACTTTATTTCATACCCTCTGGCGACCCTGAAAAACACCCTCGCGACCCTAGTTTGGGTCGCGACCCTGGGGTTTGGGAACCACTGCTTTGAAGACTCGTTGCGGAAAGCTGCCGTCAGCTCCTACGGGATCAGCGAGCTGACCGCGACCGAACTCGGGTGGAGCTTGTTGTGCATCGTTGTCACGCTGACGACATCCTTGACTGTGTGTTCTTGTGCAAACAAGCGACTGTATGTCATTGCACGGGGGTTAACCACTAGGATTTTTAATTCAAACGACCAACCCACTTGCTAGACCCGTAACACAACTTTCACTGATGTTTTCCAAAAGCTACTTTCCCGTTGAGGAGACGATAGTTTTTGAACCATTACAAAGACGAAACCATGTCCCGTTCGTCTGTAACTCTTAATATTCGCTCTTGTAAAAGGTCGATATCGGAGTTCGAGATATCCAACATCAGGAATCTGCCTCACAGATCAAAGTCTCGTTTTCTATGTACAACGTGAGAATCTGCAACGGAGTGCTTATTCTCAGCGTTCTTGACTCAATCACTCGCCTCCTACTCACTACTTTGAGTCCTCAACTATCTCCCAGATTTTTTTTTTTTTTTTTTCGCACGTGCTGGCGATATGATAGTGTTACATTAGCACTGGAGAGTAACTTGCTCCTAAAGGTCTTCGGTCAGACGATTCGATGCCGTAGATGTGCTTTACACTCATAGCTTGTTTATTACATAATCTTCATCTAATCTCCATAGCTTGTTTATTACATAATCTTCATCTAGCCAACTCCAGTTGCATCAGGTTCTTCCTACTAAAACCCACGGCCTCGAGATAGCTAGCAATAGCCATGAGAACCTTCTGGGGATCTTTCAGAGAAGAAATATCATAATGTTGCTTGCGATGGGTGACATTGTAGTGGAAGATATTTTGTGTGTCTTCATTTTGATATGACCATCTTGGTCATGTGGTGTTAAGAGCCAGAGATATTTCATGTTTAGATTATTCTAGCGTTAGACGGTGACCAGATCAAATGCACCTCCCAGAAGGTGCTGACTTCGGTTTTAGGGGATGTTGGAAAGGTTCATTCCTTGTAGTACTGTAGTCTCTGAGTTCAGTTGTGATGGGATGGTGGACTACCTGGAACAGACCACAAGGGATCCTGAGGTCACAAGAGGTTAAGAAACGTTGATCTAGGACTGTAGAGAATGCT
>NC_134790.1:24449639-24452139 GCF_046742065.1 Oratosquilla oratoria
TGACATGATTTCTGTAGCTTATAGCCCATGCCGTGACCCTATCTTCAAAATGAATTGATAAACAGATGAGGAGAATATTCCTTTGGGCCTAGTCAATCTGTCATACATTCACAATCTCTCTCTCTCTCTCTCTCTCTCTATATATATATATATATATATATATATATATATATATATATATGTATATATATATGTATATATACATATATATATATATATATATATACATACATATATATACATATAAATATATATATATATATATATATCTTTGTCTCTCTGTCTCTTTGTCTCTCTGTCCCTCTCTCTCTCTCTCTCTCTATATATATATATATAAATATATATATATATATATATATATATATATATATATTCATATATATCTTTCCCTCTCTCTCTCTCTCTTTCTCTCTCTCTTTCTCTCTTTACATATATATATATATATATATATATATATATATATATATATATATATATATATATATATATCTTTCCTCTCTCTTTCCCTCTCTCTCTCTCTCTCTCTCTCTCTCTCTCTCTCTCTCTCTCTCTCTCTCTCTCTCTCTCTCTCTCTCTCTCTCTCTCTCTCTCTCTCTCTCTCTCTCTCTCTTTCCCTCTCTATCTGTCTCTCTTTCCCTCTCTCTCTCTAGGCACCTTAACTTACACTCTCTGGAAAGACACAGAGTGCGGGGTGATCTAATTAAGGTGTTCAAGTGGATCAAAGGTTTTAACAAGGGTGATGCAAACAAGGTCATCATATTAAAACAACAGGGCAGGACTCGCAGTAATGGATTTGAACTGGACAAATTTAGATTTAAGAAGGAAATAGGCAAGAAATGGTTTACTAATAGGATGGTCAACGAATGGAATAGACTTAGTAACCATGTAGTGAGCGCTGAAACTATCAGTTGTTTAGAAAAGTTTAGACAACTTTATCGATGTGGATGACAGGTGGTGATGGATATGGAGCTGCCTTATGGTCTTTTGCAGTCTCCTTCATTCTTATGTTCTTATGTTATGTTCTCACTCTCTTCCCTGCTCGATCTCCATCCATCTCATTCTCAATTTTTCTTTTAATTTGACTCCATCCATTTTTGTTTTCCACACTCCTTTTGTTCGTATTTCTACACTCATTCTTTCCTTGTGCCTCAACCATCTCAGCACTCTCATATAACCTATCCTACATTTCCTTTCCTAACCTCGTCTCTCATTTTTTACCATTATTGTAACACATCAGATTTCTCAAACACTTCATCTCAAAAACAATCCATTCCTCTCCAAACCACTCATATTTTAAATCTCTTCTTCCTACAGCACTGTGGATATGATTATTTTTTCATGCAATATTCTTTTTCCAGACAACTATTTTTCGTTATATTTTTCATCCCCACCCAGACATTCTACTCCTCTCCACGATTCTGACTCACTTACACACCCACTCCTACATAAATAAATGTTCTAAAAATAATAAAATTCTTAGGAGTTGCTAGGCTATTAGGAATTACAGTCAGTCAGTCAGTAAATCACAATATATTGCGAATTTAAGGATTTTTAAGAGGAGAATCGATCAGTGCCTCTAAGCAATTTAATTAAGTAGAGAACAATCACAACATTTATTGTCATAATAGATCTGTCATTCAGAAGATATCTTATACACGTTCCAAAGAAACGTTACCATTAGCGATGTAGATTAACGATATCAACATATAACACGACTACAGCTACACATACAAAAAAAAATAAACATTAACATTAATGATGTAGAAAGTAAATATTAAAAATCATGTAAACTCGTAAAATTAATTAGATTATCAACTTCCACACCCAAGGCGTGTTATAGACATGGGAGCTAAATAAGATAATCTCTTAAGCTCCCATTAAATTGAAACAAGTAAGCTTAAAATAGGTAAACATAATTTTTTTTTTTTTAAATATACCTAAATATTTTATTATAGTTACGCATTGACTGCGTTTTCTTTGTATTCATCAGAAAACTTCAAAGAAATGTAAGTATAGATATGTTTAAGGGGTAACTATATCAGTATTATGACAATGTTATGTTATACAATTTTTTTTCCGTGAACGTAATAAAATATCTGTTATTTACATATCCCACAACATTACACAAATCAATATTCATATATTCTTTTAACTTTATGATATTCACGGAAATGACTGCATTCACTTGCAACAGATGATGGAATGATTATCATAGTTTCTTTTATTCAACCACATTGGCTGGTAACTGTCCTGAGAATCCTTCATAACTTTCTCTATGAAACTTTGGACTATTGTCTGTATTGTATCAGTGTAAGATTGATTCTATTTCATAATGAGCTGAGCAGTTGTTTGTTATCATCTCTCCATGTATGAAAAGATGGAGGAAATACAGTCGAAGTTTCAAGTTAGTAAGGAGTTATCTTGAGCTCTGTCCGGAAACCGAATGTTAGCATATATATATATAAATGTATATATCTATACATATATATATATATACTAT
>NC_134790.1:24459639-24487139 GCF_046742065.1 Oratosquilla oratoria
CCGTGTGGAGGAGCATACAATGATGTTCCTGAGAGCTCGGCTGGACTTTCCGGCCAGTCGACTCAACCCAGGTTCCTCACGTACGGTAGGGTGAGGTGTTACAGTATCTTCGTATTGTGAAGGATTTGAGAACATTTTTTTTTTTTTAAGTCTTCAGAATTGGGTAACAAGAGTTCTTCGGGTTCTGGTCTTGCTCCTAGAACCTTCATATGATTTTCATTTTACCTAATGTTCCTCAAAATATTCCTCTCAATTTCTTTTCAAGAACTACAATGGAGTGAGCTGAGGTTTTCTTACTCTGTTCTTTACTTTTTTTTTTTTTTTTTGCATGAACTCCTCGATATCTCTCTTTATTTCTTCAAAACTTTAAAATGGATCAAAGGGTCATTGTTTACTCTGTTCTTTGCTCATACAGTGGCTTTTTCTCCGAAGAGCTTTGATCTGTACAAAACAACACTGTTCTTCCAAATCAGATAATAGAAATCCTTCTGACTCCAGCTCTTGCTATTGAACTATTAAACGAATATTTTCTTGTTTTTTTTTCAATTCTTTTGCACCTCAGATTTTCACCAGCAGAAGAATTCTAACCCTTCACACACACACACACACACACACACACACACACACACACACACACACACACACACACACACACACAAACACACACACACACACACACACACACACACAGAGAGAGAGAGAGAGAGAGAGAGAGAGAGAGAGAGAGAGAGGAGAGAGAGATTCACACACACATACACACATACGCACACACCAGTGACGCTAACAAAATGATATAAAAACAGTTCATAAGATTCGTTCATCCATCATAGATACACAAATTACAGGTCATACGAAACAAGACGAAGAATAAAAATGTGGAGATTACGCCAGGAGGCACATAGCTGCGGCTGAAGCCGTCACCTTTGCCCTGTAATCTTGGACTGTTTGAGCAAATAATAAGCCATCATTGCTGGGAATTGGAGAGAAGTGCTGAGTTCTGGCCTACAAGAGAGCGAATGCCACACAGTATTACATATAGATAGCACCCATAGATTACTTACGCGCGGAAATCGATTTTTATTTTCTCCGTAGACATCCTGACATGCAAGTTTGACAACACATGGCATCTACAAAACAAAACCAACATAACCCATTGTACTACATGAGAGACCATCCATCAACACAGAAACACGTCCAGAATGCTAACACCACCACCACCAGTTTTCCTTACTCAAAATTACAGTAGCCTGTACAGACTAGAATATTGATAGACATGAACACAATATGTCAAGGGTTAAGGTCTTCTGTCTGTACGTCGATTTCTTCCATTATTGAAATATCACAACACAGCAACAACAACAACTCTTGAGAATTTTCAAAGATTTTCTTGTAGTAGCCCTTGGATTGTTATTCCATAAATCTCCCACACCCCACTAAGATGTCGCTTATTATGGTTTTGGTTAGATTCCCAGACCTCTTTCATGGTGTCTCGCTATCTTTTTTTATCCTATTATTTATTATATTTTTCTTTTCTTTTCTTTTCTTTATTTTCTTTTTTCTTTTCTTTTTTTCTTTTCTTTTCTCTTCTTTTCTTTTCTTTTCTTTTCTCTTCTTTTCTTTTCTCTTCTTTTCTTTTATTTTATCTTATTTTCTTTTCTGTGGGTAGATCTCTTCCTCTGAGCTTCATAGCCGAACTCCTTTCAAAAGATTGTTCAGTTCCAATACTGGTGAGTTTCGTGAGAACCTTTTCCTTGGCTTCCAGTGATACATGTGTTGCTTCACCAACTTGACCTGTGCCCATCAACTGACTTGCTTGACATGACCCTTTTTTTTCAAATGACTTGAAACATCAACGCAGGTCGACTGTGACCTACCCTTTTCATATTGCACCTACTCAAACTTACAGTGGCCTTGATTTTCATCAAACTTAGATAAACCAATTCTCATTTCAGATAACTTTCTTTTGTTCCTTAGATTTTCCTTTATGCCTGAGGGGCAAAGTTGAGGTGGAGGTTACCTGGTCAAACGTTCGTTCGAGTTGATAAAAACGCTGTAAATTATAGTTTTGTTCTGAACAGACTACTTACTTTTCTGCTTTAACAAAACGTTCGTTCAAGTTAATGAGAACGTTGTAAATTTCAGCTTTGTTCTGAGCAAACCATTTCCACTTTAGCAAAGATTGTAGTCATTAGCATTCAGTGTTTCGTGTTCTTCGCGATAGGATCTCATGACTTCACTTCTGTTTGACCAGGTGTTCGATCACAAAGAAGAATATTTGGTAACTTCTTTAACACTTGCAGGCTTGGAGATCGACGACCGAATCCCGACGGCGACCTTTGGTCGCCCGGTCACCGCCAAGCCCCCAGGTCCTCCCCGAGGGCCTCCTTTCGGTTCCCTCGCTTACCAGCAGAACGTCAACGCTTTCAGTAGCAGTTCCAGCAGCAACAATCAGTACAACAGCTTCAGCCAGACAGCTAACGTCAACCAAGTGGCAAACGTCAACCAAGTCTCCAATGTTAACCAAGTTTCTAATGTCAACCAAGTTTCCAATGTTAACAAAGTCTCCAATGTTAATCAGGTCTCCAATGTTAACCAAGTCTCTAATGTTAACCAAGTGTCAAATGTTAACAAAGTCTCTAACGCTAACCAACTCTCCAATGTTAACAAAGTGTCCAATGTTAATCATGTGTCCAATGTCAATCACGTGACCAATATTAACAAAGAGTCTAACTACAACCAAGTCTCAAACGTGAACCAGGCTTCCAATTACAACCAAGTTTCAAACGTCAACCAGGCTTCAAATTACAACCAAGTCTCAAACGTCAACCAAGCTTCCAACTACAACCAAGTGTCCAACGTCAACCAGGCTTCCAACTACAACCAAGTCTCCAACGTCAATAAAGAATCCAACTACAACCAAGTATCCAATGTGAACCAGGCCTCCAATTACAACCAAGTATCCAACGTCAATAAAGAATCCAACTACAACCAAGTATCCAATGTGAACCAGGCCTCCAATTACAACCAAGTATCCAACGTCAACCAGGCCTCCAACTACAACCAAGTCTCAAATTACAACCAAGCATCTTCGAGCAACAGTTACACGAACAAAAACCAGACCAACAACTACAATGTGCAGAAGACCTATAACTACACCCCACCCAAAGCCACAGCCCTGCCAGCCACAACCTCTCCCAGCCCCACCTACTCCGCCCCATTGCCATCCACGCCGGCTACTCCCTACGGCTACGACCACAAGTGGACGGCGCAGCAAGCCTGGATGATGCAGTACCTCCAGAACGTCACGAACCAAATCTTCAACTCCTACAACAACTCTAGCACCTCTTCCTCGAACTTGGGCGGCCGAGAAAATTTCATCAACTTCCCCTTCGTTCTCATCCCCGTCGCGACGTTCCTCCAACTTCAGAAGTCTGGCGCCATCAATGGAGACGTCCAGAGCTACGGAGCTTTCATCCATCCTTGGCAGATGGCCATGCAGCAGTTGGCTATGCAGCAAAGGCAAGCCCACCAAAAGGCACAGGCAGTACAGAAAACGACTTCGAACACGTACAACACGTTAAAGACCAACACGAACCAAGTCCTTCATACGGCACAAGGTGTCAATAACTATAATCACCAAGTCTCCGCTCAACAGGGGTCTAGACCACAAGTCGCCCATCAGGTCAGCCAACAGCGTCAGCATCATACATCTCAGCAGTCACATGCCAGTTCATCGAACAGTGCCAGTAGCGCCTCCACCTCTCGCGTTGTCCAGAATGCGTTCTCAGGCCAAGCCCCCAGCTCCTCTTATCTTCCCCCAAGACCCAACACTCAACAACAACTCGGTCAGCAGAACTACTACCAAAGCTCTCAGGCCTCTCATAGCAGTTCGAGCAAGAATACCAGTAATAGTAGTAGCAGTAGTACTCAATTTGTTCAAAACGGCTTAGGCAGAGTCCCAAGCAACTCCTACCAAACTCCACAACCAAGACTAACTAACACGTATGATAATCCCGTACAACCTACCAATACCTACAACCCTCCCTCAAGACCCAACAACAATTACCTCCGTCCCACACAACCAACAAATACCTACAATCCCCCAGCACAGACCACTGGTAATAGCGTTCCTTTACGACCCTCTAATACGTACAATCCTACCAAACGGCCCACTAATACCTACAACCCTCCATTAAACCCCAGTACCACTCCCAGAATTCCAAAACAGCCCACCAGTACTTACGGCCCTCCAAAACAGACCACCAACACATATGGTCCTCCAAAACAGACCACCAACACATATGGTCCTCCAAAACCACCCACCAACAACTACAGTCCTCCAAAACAACCCGCCAGCACCTACAGGCCTCCAACACAGCCCACCAACACCTACAGTCCTCCATCACGACCAACTCCAACGATCCAGCAACCCAACAGGTCATATCTTACCCCTCGACCAAGTCCCCCAAGTCGTGTTGCCGCCAGCTACAAAGCCCAGAATTCGCAATCAGCTCAACAGAAGGAAAGTTCCTCTAGCAACACACAAACAAACGCCTTCCAATCCGGCGGCCTCACGGCTTTCAGCCACAAAGCAGCTTCTTCCAAAGCTGCTCAAGCATCTAAGAATCAGCAGTCGTCAACTCAAGCAGTGGTGAACAACGGTGCCTCTCAGCTCCAACATTCCTCTGCTTCATCCTCTTCGTCGTCGTCGTCGTCTTCATCGTCTCAGGACTCTCAGTTTTCTTTCATTGGCAACCGCAATGGAGGATCTTCTATACAAACACCTGCGCCAACTTATTCGACCCCTCTGAGTCCTACTAGTGCTCCTCGGAGTTTATCCCAAGGTAATTCTGTGTTCGTTCAATCCGCCCCGGTCCAGTCACTCAACTTCCCGTCCTTACAAGAGGCAGCCGTTCCAGAACCCCAGGCTACTCCTCCTTCCCTTCCTTCTTTCCCTACAATAGGACTTCCCGTTGATGTGTCTGCTGCTTTCCCGGGTGCTACACCGGGCCAAGCATCAAACAATGGCTTCTCCAGTGCGTTTCACCAATCCTCCAGTCAAAGTTCTCAAAAGTCCAGTAGCTCTAAATCCAGTCAGCAATTCAGCAGCTCGTTCCAAGGGGGGGCTCCTGGTCAGCTACCAAACCTAGCGAACTCTCATCAGCTCTTTGGAGCTACCTCCCAGCTGCAGGGCCGGTAAATGGGAGGATACTTCTTTGTTTGACTTTACTGGGATTCACATTTTGCAATTTTATTTATCACACTGCATCGCTGGCGGCGTAATAGGTTTGCTCCATTCTTTGTCTTCATCCAGTCTCCTCTGCTGGAAAGGACAGCAGAGGAGCAGTGCACCCTTCCTTACACGTAGATCACGTAGATTTCCCCCCCACACCCATCAGCACCGACACCACGTGCCTGGTCACGTACTTCCTTGTGTTTCTGTTGCCTTGTCATGGAAGTTATTTTGAGTGAGGCGAATCAGCTTGGTAATTCCCATCTTCCTTTTTATTGTCTAATGGAAACGTTTTATTCCTGAAATTATGGGACCTAGTCATTGCAGTATCAAATGAAGAGACGGAAATATCTGCTGGCCTTGATCATGTTCTGTTTTCGAATACTGTACTGTTAAAAGGCACGCACAGACTTCATCTCTGACGTTTCATCTTTTCCAAACCAAATTGTACTATTTCTTCTACTCGTAAGGATTATTTTTATATATAAAAGACAATATCCTAACTGCGTTTCATTCACCAATTTCTTTCCTTGTATGAATATTTTTGTATATAAAAGACAATAGCCAAACTGATTTTCATTCATGTTTCATTCCTTATAAAAGTACACGGTGTGGAAGAAGACCATACTTCCAAAGTTTGTTTTCGGAAGATTAATACAATATTCCACTTCCACCCGACTGGGACTACGTATTTGTGGATCTTTGGGCCCCTAGAATAACAAGGTCGACAAAAATCTATATGAATGTTTGTTTTTGATTTTTGAGGCAGTTCTGATAAAAAAAAAATCCGTTATAGAGACAAAGATATCTGAGCATAAACTTACAGAAAATGACAAAAACCTAAAAAGAGAATAGAAAATAAAATCCCTGTTCAATATACATTGCTTCCTAGATACTTAAAAAAAAAAACATAGAAAAAGCAGAGTTTAGTGTCAGTTAGTTGAAAAATACGCTTTATCCTGGCATCAGTTAGCATTATGGAATATCTGTAACATACTGAAACTATCTGAAAATCTAGGTTGAGCCCTTTAGAGCAAACTAACAACCAATATGATTATATCTATTGCAGACCACCTTCTCACATAATAATAGCAAATAATTTATACTGAGATGTTTACAACTTTCTGGGCATACTGGAGCAGACATTATTGATAATAAAATACAATGGAACTAGTTTTTCTTGGCCACAGAAGTCCTTGTGGTGGTTTTGGACATTGAAAGATTAGTACAAAAATATAAAACAAAGGTATTTGAATGCATACAAGATACTTCGAATTTACTGATGGACAGAAAACATGAACTATTGTAATGCAAATTCAGTTTTTGTAAAGCAGCGTGTGGCCTTGCTGAAGTATATAGATTTAAACAATCTATTAGTAATCTTAGAATAGTGTGTTTCTGAAGGTTTGAAAGCAATTAAAGGTGACTACACGAAATTCTAAGCATGTCAAAATCAAGAAACTTCGCCGCAAATATATAGTCTTAATTCGACCTCATCACATAGTCTTAATTCAAGAAACAGATTTATTTATGTGACAGGTTAAAGTAGTTGTTTTTCATAGTATTAGTATTTAGTGTAAATTAATATAAATCCTAATCTTATAACTTCCCTTTAAAATCGCAGAGATTCCACAGTTGGAGTGAAAGAAAAGATGGTAAAACCGGAAACTTTATATTTCGCCTGCCATTTCTCACTAGTTCCTTTAAGATATTGAAGGTCTGTATCAAAGGCCCCTCTCTCCTCCCCACCTCCCGATTATATTGAGGGAAAACCGATTCAGGTGTTTTAGGCAGTTTTCGTATGATTTGTTTCTCATATTTGGTACAAATTTGTAGCTCATAGGTTTGCCCTTTCCAATGTGTCAATGTCTTTAACAAGATTCGGGGGCCATTTAAGAAATACACATTCCAAATATGAACAAATTAATTATGATTATCCATTTAATCAGTCGATGATAATCACGGAGCCGCGTGGTAGCCCAGTGGATACCGTGTCCGACTCATGACCAGGTAGGTGGTCGTGAGTTCGATTCCCGGGACCCGCTGCGCGTTTCTTGCGTTGGTTCCCGATTGCCCTGGCCAGACTGAGAGTCTTCCCAAATATGGCAGGGCTTGTACTACGGGGGTTTCTCACTTCCCACTTCTTGTAGTGGGATAGTGATTTTTTCTTATACAGTTGGGCTTATGAAGTCAAAATATCATGTTACCAGTTTTAGAATCCTATTTTTTTAAAGCAGAAACACAATGTTGACTTATCTAAAGTCTCATACATTTGTTGAGGAATGTATTTGTGCTAATAGGTCTACAACAATGGAACATTCAAAGCAGTAATGTTATACATTGTTGGCAGGTGTGATGCACAGTTTACGTTGGGAGTGATTAGACCCAAGTTTATGTCTGTGTATCATAATCTCACGTCCACGTGACCAACAAAAAATTCTGGTGCGTGGCTCTGGCCCGTAGGGGTGTTACTGAAAATTCCTAAGATATTTATCAAAAAGGAATACTTGTGAATACCATTTGTCTGGCGTTAGTTAAGAGAATCCCTTAAATTGCAAAGTTACCACGAAAGGGTTAATCTGCCGATTGATATCGGCCGCAACGGACATCCGAACCCGACCTTTGGTATACCAAAACTATGTAAATACATTCCTCATTGTTCAGTATCTAATATAATTCTATATCCAATACTTTTTCTGTACTAATGAAAACAGTGGAGATTTGGAGAATGTTTGTTTGTTTGTATGTCTCCCTCATACGGTTGCAGTTTTTGTAGTGGCTTTGTGAAATTCGACATATCAGTGAACTTGTGCCCAGAAAAGTTTTTTTAATAAGTTTCATTGTGATATGTCGATTAATAGATATGATAAGAGATACATTCTCTTTGTAATAATAATTAATTTGTTAAGACATGCAACCATTCTCAGAAAAACACACTTGGCCATTTCAGATGGGATTTGAAAAATGGCTATGGTCGATCTTTTGAGGAGAGGTAAACAATATTCAGTTTCATTTTTATTGCGTAAACGTTGACAGGAGAACAATCATACGTAAATTAACTCCATAATGCCCTTTCACCCCTCTAGTTACTGCCACTGCCCTTCCCCACCCCCTATCGTACTTGTGCCCTCTGCTTTGCCTTGCCCCACCCTAAATCCTATGTACAGGAACATCCATCATACCCCAAAGTTCAAGCTTTGATGTGTGTAGAGTAAAACTACTCAATAAATCTAAGTACAATTTGCCCTGTGTTGGCGCAATCATTTAGAATCAAACCTATACAAATTTCTGGTGAGGAGAGAGAGGATCCTCACAGCCTCATTGGTTGACGATATCTTCATCCTTATATATATTATAGCGCGTCTTTCCTTCTACAGGCCTTAACTTGACACGCCAATGAAGGCTATTTGCTCCTCATTGTCTAGATCAGAGGGTCTCAGCCTGTTTTCTCGTGTGTCCCATTCTTTATGGATTGCTGTTCTTTAACATCCTGGAGAAGACCACTTCAACAATGAGCTAATCGTCATGCAATGACTGACTACCACTTGGTTACCGTATGTAGTTTCACTTAGAGACCCCAATTTGAAATTTTTTGGTTGTGTTTCCAAAAGGGAGTATTTGCTAATCATTATACAAGACATAATATAACCCTTCCTTCCATGGGCCTTAGAGTAACGATCCTTCATTTTGTAGTCCACGAACTCTTAAGAAGCCATCGTTTTTGATTATCAACATTTCAAACCGAAAACTAGCGGTAGATAGAGGATGCATAACGATTAAATTCAACATTGACGTGGTCTCCAGAAGCTTAGAGAACAGCAGCGCATAAGCATGGAAATACACAAGAAAATAAGGTAAGATCCCCTTGCCTTAGTGTGATAACAATTAGTAAAAGCCCGAAGAAGAAGGGTAGCGTCTCCACTACTGAAAACTACAACTTGTGACTCAGACCTCAAAACCTCCAGCATTAACGACACTAAAACCTGTTGATGGACGACCTAGACACTAAATAGTCTTTTCTATTGAAGGAGTTGGACACATGTGGCAGACTTCTGGTCAGAGAAAGCTATTAGTTTTGTGTAGGTGTATCACGGATGTGTGCCCATGAAGAATCCCCGACCACAGCCTGGGTTGTGCCGATCTGGTACTATCGATTTTGTGAAACAAAGGTATACGATTATCTCAAGTGTAAGGTTGGCAAATGTGTAAGGCAAGGAAATATTTAGTAACGATTAAGAAAAAGTATATTTTTCGTGGTTAAAAGAACAAAAAGATGGTCATCTCTTATCTACCCCAAGCAATATGTAGAGGTTAGATGTTGTAAGCCACTTTTGTTTTCTGTTTTCTGATGTTTAGTGTTTTCAAAAGCCTTCGAAGTGGCTTTTAGTGGGTAGTATCTTCACGTAAACTGATTTCTTAACCAAAAAGTACATTTTTCGACAATGTAATGAGTCTGCACGTAAAGGCATGTTCTTATATAGAAAAGCACATCAAATACTAGAAATAAATGTTATATTTGAAAATATTACCAAAAATAATTATTATCAACTTTGCACTGGCGCATCAAAGAGAACGAGGCTGAAGTAAATCTTAAGATAATTTAGATATTATTTTCATTTTGGACCATCAGTCGTGTTGATCAAAGGCTGGGGATAAATTACCCTCTGAGGAGAGTAATATAGAAAATTTGGAGGGATAATGGAGGGGTCGAAAAAAAAGAGGAATTCAGGAAACCATAAAAAAACATGCGACATCTTCTGGCAGCATATTGTATAGAGTATATTTTATAGTACATATAATACTACATATATATATATATATATATATATATATATATATATATACATATATATATGTATATATATACATATATATACACATATACATATGTATATACATATATATATATATATATATATATATATATATATATATATACATATATATATATATTGAATGATAATCGAAATGACTCAAATATCTAGGGTTTTATCCTTTGTAATAATTATGAATACTGACCCGGTTTTGTGGCTGGGTTAGAGGCTTGATGTGCCCTGAGAGTAAGTTATACTAGGTTAACGAACCTAAAACAGTTGGTAACTATTAATCTAAGGAGAGTAGAACAAAGCTCTTATTCCGATGATCGTAAAATACCTTGTCGGGTCCTCATTACAACAAAAAAACAGTTAAGACAAATATATAATTAAGAAAGAAAATTGTCTTCTGGTAGGAGACTGTTTGAATCCTACTGTCTTTGTAGCTAATCCTCTTCAGGTGATCAGAGAACCTTATCCAAAAAAAAAAATCATTACTTCCAAAATGTCTTTGAAGAACATACTTCTCGTATATAACCATTGGCGTTATCATATCATTGAACATAAATACTTATACACGCAAGAACAAAAAGTTATTAACTTTGTCAACATGCAGTCCCTTAAAGTGAAAAAAAGGAGAAGGTTGGGACCATTTTCCTGGCCCACTGTCATGAGTTGATGTGAAAGGCGGTAAGGCGAATTCTGAAGAAGGAAGGAGGCGAAGAAGTAACAATGAAATTCAGGTATTTCTCTTTTTCTCTCTTTTTCTTTATGTGTGTGTGTGTGTGTGTGTGTGTGTGTGTGTGTGTGTGTGTGTGTGTGTGTGTGTGTGTGTGTGTGTGTGTGTGTGTGTGTGTGTGTGTGTGTGTGTGTGTTTGTGTGTGTGTGTGTGTGTGTGTGCTTGTGTGTGTGTGTGTGTGTGTGTGTGTGTGTGTGTGTGTGTGTGTGTGTGTGTGTGTGTGTGTGTGTGTGTGTGTGTGTGTGTTTGTGTGTGTGCACTCGTGTATGTGCAAGAGTGTACGCAAATGCGAGGCGAATATATATTTACATTTTTATATGAGCAGTAATTACATGCACGTCAAGCATATATATGTCAACTCCATTTGTGCTCGTGAAGAGTAGATAGTAATTTCGGTTGTGGCGATTTTGCTTTGTATGTAAATGCGCGGCAGGACGGCCCAATTTTCTAGACAAAGTAGTTTTTGTTTAAGACAAAACTCCGCCTGGTTTTGATGATCAATATTCTTGGTTTACGAGTTAATCTTGCAGTTGTCCACAAAGGATCTGATTTACCATGCCAAGTCCGTCAGAAATGAATATCTAATCATTAATAGTTATGTCATAGGTACATGTCTGTGTATGTATATATGTTGAATTAAGCAGGTCTACCACCGGGACTCAAACCTTTGATTGTGTGTCGTTTATTTACCAGGCATAGGCGCTACCGCTACGCTACGCCGGACAAAAATAAACGCATCTTGGAACTTGTGTTAACCATCCCCCTATATCAAATCGCGCGGTGTGGTATATAGACTATTTCACCGAGTCTTTTCCTCAGGAGAGCCATCCGACAAGTGTGTGCACAGTGATGCTGAGTTCGAGTAAAGTTAGATAAACACACGGGTTTGGAGTTGGAAAAAGGTGTTAACTGAAGTCGAGAGGTGACTTCCTAAGACCCCCTCTATTTCATGTTTAGAAATATCTTCGAGAAGAGGAAGATGAGGATGAATAATAAAATAAAAACAAAGGGGGGAGACTGTTGAAGGGAGAGGGAAGACTATCGCAAAAGAAATTGAAGGAGTTTACTTTGCAAGTTTGTATTTGACGTTAGATGGGGGAGTGACGCGGGGAATAGGGAATAGACACTAATGGATGCAAGAAGAGTGGTTGACTTGCTCATAAAATTGTAAGGGTAAAAGGCGAATTCAATCGGAACGGAATGATTCTCGTCGCCGTCGTCGCCGTCGTCGTCTTCGTCGTCGTCGTTGTCGTTGTTGTTGTTGTTGTTGTTGTTGTTGTTGTTGTTGTTGTTGTTGTTGTTGTTGTTGTTGTTGTTGTTGTTGTTGTTGTTGTTGTTGTTGTTGTTGTTGTTGTTGTTGTCTTTGTTATTGTTGCTGCTGTTTTTGTTGTTATTTTTGTTGTTGTCATTGTTCTCGTTGCTGCTGTTCTAGTTCTTGTTTTTGTTTTATTCTTGTTCTTGTTTTTGTTCTGGTTCTTGTGTCACTAAATAATAACACCAAATCAACGGAGGCTCCGCCAAAACTCTTCCTCCACCCCATATATACTGCGTTCAGGCCTGTGCTCCAAGTGCTGTGCAGTCTATGAAGTCGTCTGTTTACTGTGTGTGATTGTGGGGACGTATGGTCTGTTGTACTACCTAGCTTATGCTGCCCTGTCTCCCTGAGCCTCTGGGGTAGAGGTGCAATACAATCAAAAATATGTCCCCAAACTAACTAGAGCTCTGCGAGTCCTCATATACGTTTGTTAGTGATGGTACGATTGTGAGGGGATGGTGGGATAGTGGGATGGTGAGGAGCCTACGCCATGAGGCGCGTAGCTGCGACCAAAGCCGTGCCGTTTGTCCTAACACACGTTTGGAATGCTGGGGCAGATAACAATAATTACTACTAGGAATCGGAGAGAAGTGCGGAGGGTTTGGGTCCACAACTAATGCTAGTCACATTCTGGAGTCTGATATATCCTAGTGCTGGTGGATGATCTTCTATACAGTGTCATGGGTGCCACAGCAGCAAGTAAATAAATCAACAAATCTACAAATAAATACTTAAATGAGTGTATAAATAGATAAATAGTTGCACCAACCAACAAATATATTGATTGGTAAATAAATAAACAGATGAGCAGGTAGATAAACGAGGAATTACGGTACATTATCTAGTTGTTGTTGTTGTTTTTTTCAAACTGAAACCCACTAAACTTTGAACTGCGTTTCATACAATCGCCCCTGCGAGAAGCTTCTTCCATTCAACGATTTTTGCAATTTGCAATATTTCTTCTGCTGATCTCTTCTTTTAGATTTTTTTTACTGTTTTTCCATAGTTGGAAGAAAAAACTTCTACTCTGATCATACCCTATCAACTGAAAAAGCAGTAAAGGTGGTGATTATGATAATGAGGTTGGTTGATGTTCAGTGTAGTGATAATGACGAGAAGTAGGACAGTAAGAATAAGGATGATGATAAGGATAAAGATAAAGACATTCTGATAATAACAATGAGAATAGTAATAGTAAATGATAATGCTGACAGGAGATATGATTATGAAGATGGCGATGATGGTAATAATGAAGAGCAAAGAGGAAGAAAAGGCGGAGGGAGGTGAAGAAGACTGACAATGACAATGGCGAGGACGATGACAACAACGATTACAATGGCGGTCACAACGTTGATGACGGCCGCGAAGACGATAATGACAATGATGATAACAACGACGACGATAATGATGACGACAACGACGACGACGACGATGACGACGACGACGACGACGACGACGACGACGACGACGACGGCGGCGACGACGACGACGACGACGACGACGATGACGATGACGATGACGATGATGATGATGATGATGATGATGATGATGATGATGATGATGATGATGATGATGATGATGATGATGATGATGATGATGATGATGATGATGATGATGATGACGATGACGACGACGACGACGACGACGACGATGATGACGATGATGATGATGATGATGATGATGATGATGATGATGATGATGATGATGATGATGATGATGATGATGATGATGATGATGATGATGATGATGATGATGATGATGATGATGATGATGATGATGATGATGATGATGATGATGATGATGATGATGATGATGATGATGATGATGATGATGATGATGATGATGATGATAGAGAGAAAAGTTAAGAAAAATAATAACACTACCTTACACCATTACCGCCCTTTCGGCCAACATTACCTACATCGTTCGTTCGTGGCACAACAATGCCACTCCCGAAATCATCCTCTTACCCCTTTTTTTATATCTTCCTTTTCTTTCTCCTTTTTTTTTCTCTTTTCTGTTTTGTTTTTTTCCGATTCCTCGTCTCCTTCCTGGGACTCAGCTGTTCTCGTAGGTAACAATGGACGGAGTGACATCCAATCCATCAAATACCCTGGATACCTAAGAACTATGTATGCAATTGGCAGCTGCCGATGAGTCTATCAAAAGGAACACCATAAGAGGACAGAGTCTTCATCAGTACCCCGTTACGTTTGTTACATCTTTATCAAGTACATCATGCACTTGATGAAAGCTCCGTTCTCATCTGGTGTTTCTTTTGATAGACCTACGAACTAACCATGAACTAGATCTAGAATTCCGTTGGATAATTTATCTTATCTTACTAGTTCCTACCCCTGGTTCCAATATTCATTTACCCGTCGGTAGCAAAGTCAATGATGCCTATGTGTCTATCTAAGATCCTAGATTTTCGAGTCTTCTAAAAAGAGTCTTCGTGGACCATAAGGCAACTGCTAAGAATGCTTTCTTGGCCACTTTGTATTTTTGCTTTTCTAGAACTTGGTTACTCAAGAACAGTACTAGACAAATTACTGTACAGCTAAAACTAGGAACTAGGGCGGCATCTAGTGATCTATTTGTACGAAATTACCACCGCCTCGTTTATTGAGAGATCCTGTTTAATCCTTTTGCTGCTGCCAAATGATTTTATTCAACAGAGAAGCCATCCTCCCTTTCCCCCTCCCCTCCCCTCCTCTTCCCTATCTCCGCAGCGAAGGGATTAAAAGGACCTCATTTCTATTAAGTACTGTTTGGAGATAATGCCCACAGTGGATGTACTCAACAGTGTGTTCATACCCCCAGGCGCGTTTTAGGCTACGCCCCCTTTGTCTATGTCACGGGGAGGAGAATTTGGCCTGTATGGGTTCCTGTATATCATGACGTCACAGGAGGGAGGAGAGGACCTGTGTGAGTCTCCTATGAATCCACACCTCACGGCGACCAATCACAGGAGACATGCGCACATCAACGCGACCACAGAGAACGAACGAACACAACGTATGAAGTAGATACACTGTGACAATGCCCGGAGAGGGACTCGAAGAGACTTCGTGACCCTGAGGTGAGATCGAGACCCTATGGGGGCTGGAGGAAGACTCTCGGGCGAGGTCGTTTCACAGAGATACGCCATCCGGGAGGAGAGTCCTACTCGAGCCGCCGGTTCGTTGGGGGAATGTATTCAGTCCGGAAGTGTGTGGTAAGACCGGAACTCCGGGCCGGGTCCGTCAGGCTATCTTCAGCCTTCCGGAGACGTCGTATCCGGAAGCAAAGGGTTAGGCAGGAGACCGTCAATGTGCCTATGATTACTGCCACGGCACCTAAAAAAAGAATAAACAAATAAATAAATAAATAGATAAAATTTAAACAAATAAATGAATAAATGAATAGATAAATTGATGAATAAATAGATCAACAAATAATATAGGCATAAGTAAATACAAGAACAGGTAAATAAGTAAATAAATGAATAAATAAAACAAATGAATAATGATGAATAAATAAGTAAATAAATTTTATTAACTAATAGATTGAATATACAAAGAAATATATAGATAACTAACTAGATAGATAGGCAAACAGGTAAATGAACAAATAATATAGAGAAAAATAGACCGTAACCCCATCCTTTTCTTCCCTGATTTCGCTTAGTTGAATGAAATTGTCCGACGACAGGTGTCCAAAGGGTATTCTGTGAAAGCCTTCAAAGTCCAGCAAACTCCATAATCCAGCGGTTCTTAGCCTTTGAAACCCTGGTTCCACAGTTAAGATCCTCGTCAAATATTGTGAATTTGAAAAGCTGGAAGACGACTTCGCGTTCTGGACTTCCCAAAGGACAATTCAAAAATGTGTTCAATATTCGCATTTTAGGTTTAACTTCTCTTAGTTCGCCAATCAGCTTCTAAACATATGGCGCAAAGGTGATTTGACATCTGGAGATTCGAAAAATAAAAGATCGTAACCTAAGTAGTTTCTATTAAAAAAAAAAAAAAAAAAAAAAAAATCAATTAAGTCGCGTAGGTGTTTTCTCCCAAATCCCACTCCACCAAAACAGAATAAATTATAAAAATAATAGTAATAGAATATTGATAAAGAGAAACCATTCGCTTTATTACAAAGTTGATCATCATAATTATCTTGTTTGATAGATTTTTTTCTGCCAGGACGGAGTGATGATTTCATTATTATTAACATTATTCAAATTCCTCACACTATACAGAAATGTATAATTTATAACAGCAGGCCTTGTCCCTCCACCCTAAATTCTTGCCATAGCCCCAAGGTTGAGATCCACTGATCTATTCTTAGCATCTGACCTAATTATAGACCAAAAGGTCTCGTCAGTATGCTCTTCCTTTGTCTTCAGGCAGTCGCTAAAACAAAGCCATTAAAGACTACATAGAGCAGTTATGAATTAACCGAGATTATCCTTGTCCCTTTACAGCAGTGCCCGATGGTCCCTCAAAAGTGAAGAAAATTACTTGGTGTTACTCTGAACAAATTTCTCGAAGAGGACATCCGGCAATGAAGTGGCTAAGAAGATCTGAACTGGGATATATATATATATTTTTTCTATTTTGTATTTGCTTATTTATTGGTTTATTTGCCTATTCATTTATTTGTTTATCTATTTATTTATTCATACATGTATCTATTTATTCATTTATGTATTTATTTATTCATCTATGTATATACTTATTTATATGATTATCTATCTACTTGTTTATTTATTTATTTACATATTTATTGATCTATTTATTCATTCAATAGTTTTACTAATTCATTTATCTATTTATCTATCTGTTTATTTAGTTATTCATCTATTTATTCTATTTACCTACTTATTTATTTATTCATCTATGTATATGCTTGTTTATCTATCTATCCATTTATCTATTTATTTATTTCCCTATTTATTTACTTATTCATCTATCTACTTTTTATCTATTCATTCATTCATTCATTCATTCATTCATTCATTCATTCATTCATTCATTCATTCATTCATTCATTCATTCATTCATTCATTCATTCATTCATTCATTCATTCATTCATTCATTTCCTTATAAATTTATATATTTACTATATCGGTGCATCATACATATCCGAATGCATGTATTCTAATCTAGAGAGACCTAGCGATGACACTAAAAGCACACGTGGCTCCGAACTCCACAACTTGAAAGGCTATGAAAGGTAATACACCTCCTCAGTATGGTTCTCCAGGTATCAGTTCCTCGATTTCGCCATTCGACTCCTCTGGGTCCGTTTTTCCGCGATCGCCATTCAAGTGGAGACCTTGCCAGGATTCTCGCGGTCGATTGAGAGAAGATTTCTTGAAGAAGATCTCGATTCTCCTGCTTTGAGGTTTCTTATTTCTCCTTTCGGGGAACGACTGTTGGGAAACCCTTTCCCGCACAAAAGGAAGAGAATGAAGGGCGGGGTCATGCGGCATAGTGACGTAACAAATGTGATGCCAAACTGACGTCACAGCGATCAAGTTAAGACGACATGGAGATGAGATCCACCACAAGAAACATAGAATATCATCCGACCATTTGTTATTATGCCTTTGTCTTTCTGTCTTTCGATCTACCAGCCTGTCTGTGTCTTCTTTTCTGTATATTTCTGACTTTTTTTATGAATGTCTCTTTCTATCAACTGCGTGGCACAAATCTTTACAAATCTTTACTTTGTTTATTTTTCACCTTTCACAGAATTTTTCAGTACTACATCTGACAAAACTATCTATAGTTTCAAAATATCTTTAAATTTACATTTCTATCGCATCCATATATATCAGTTTTTTTTCTGTTCTGTCGAGATCATTACTACGACAAAGAATATAACTTTTTGCTAAACTCAAATCAATACCTGCGTTCACAGCAATCGACATATTTATCAAAGTTGGCAGCGGCATGACGTCATATCGACACTTCTCATGGATTCTTGTGATTTCTCAGCTCACCATGCTTATCAAATCTACTAAACAAATCTTGAGCAGGCTTCCTGTTTATGTTTTACGTTTTTTCTTTCAGGTTTCATTCCTTCAAACTGAATGTAGATCAACTTTAAAAAAAATTATGGCCCTTAAGAAGAGGTGCCACTTTTTGAGGCAATAACACTTTCTGCGCGCAATCTACCTTGTGCTCCTTTCTTTCTCATACCAAGAAAAAAAAATTGAGAAACGAGTTTATTTACCTGCTACGACTGAGAAAGTGCCGCTTTTGAGACAAACTCTGTTTTCGTCCTTCGTACCTGTGAAGAACGAAAAGGCGTCAAACACATTTTGGAGTTCTATTAACAGAAATTAGAAATATAGAAATAAAAAAAGGTATATTCATTTCTGTCATACTAAAAGAAACGGTTTCGAAGACTCACGCAGCGGTCCTCCTGAAGGGGCCTGGTCGTCCCGGACGACTTGAAGAGCTTGGAAGAGATTCAGACTCTCCGAGATGTTGGGCGTGATCGATGGAGTCTTCGAATGGCCACTCTCCTCGCCCAGACTTCGTCGCTCTCTCTTGCCCTGACGCCAGTGACATGCTTGACTCTGACGAAAGACACCAAAAGAGATTAGTTCCTTTGATTCAATTTAAAATCAAAACCTCACCCAAACATTGAACAGATCCCAGATCCCAAAAGGAATAAAGACATGGTTTAAAGTACTAGTTAAACACTGAGGGTTGAACTAACAAACACTTACAATCACTGGTACGTGATTCGATTTAACGTCACGACCTTCCAACATCAGAGGTACCAAGGACGATGCCTCCTGACGAAGGACTTTCAAACTATGATAATCTAATGTATTCTCCCCTTACTACGAATTCTACGCTGTTACACAACTTCGAACAGCCTCCACTCCTGACTTCTCGCTACGAGCAACCCACAATCTCATGTAAGTATTTGACCCTACTGAACCCTGAAGACACAACCCATACGGAGACGCTACTCACGGGACAGTCTCCGTGGCACATTCTGACATCGCACTCGATGTAGAGGGCGGGGGAACCTGTGAAACGGAAGGTCTTCATGAAGGCGTAGACCTGTGTCTCGTAGATGCCCTCGCTCGACAGCGTGCCCTCGAAGTGGCTGATCAGTTTCTCATCGACAGGACACCTATAGTTCATTAAAAAAAAAAGGGGGAGATTATAAACTATAATGTCGATCAGGATGATTGATAGAGGTTATTAAGACCTTGAGGGAAATAATTGCTAAAGGTCTATGTTGTTACTACTGTAAGGGACCTCCGTGACACCTCCAAAGACCAGAGTCGCGCAGCGCACTTTTTTATAAGATTGAAGAGATGGCTAGTATCTGTTGCTAGATCTTCCTTGTTCATTTATTCACCTTTTGAATAAAGTGTTTTAAGATACAGAAGTTTCGTTATAGAGAAGTTTCAGACTTACCCGAAATGGTCGATGAGCGCAATTTTCTTGTTTCCTCCATTGTGGGCGATGCAGTCACTCACAACCATATCGAAACCATCTGACAGAAAAGAAAGTACACACGTCACTAACTTACCAAAGATCTGACGTCTTAGCAAATGCCTACCTCCAACCCCTCTCCCATTATTACCACAAGGTGAACTGGCGGCTGATTCTTTTATCTTATAACTGCTGACAAGATATTTGACTTATCTCAGTGGTGTCCCCTCGAGCACAAGTGGGCTCTTCACCACCCATATCTGATTCTTAAATGGGGCAAATATTTCTCCGTGAAATAATTGCACAAAGAAACATTACTAACCTTGACCACCTCATGTTACTGGAGCATAGCAGCCATACACGCTTCCTCCCCAACTTCTCATCCTTTGGAGTACTTGAATGGGACCTAATTATACCTCTCGTGTGTGTGTGCGTGCGTGTGTGTGTGTGTGTGTGTGTGTGTGTGTGTGTGTGTGTGTGTGTGTGTGTGTGTGTGTGTGTGTGTGTGTGTGTGTGTGTGTGTGTGTGTGTGTGTGTGTGTGTGTGTGTGTGTGTGTGTGTGGTGTGTGTGTGTGTGTGTGTGTGTGTGCGTGTGTGTATTCACTTGGTCTTTGGATCACGTGTTGGACTCGTGATCGACAGCTATTTCCCTCCAGGAAGAGAGCTCAGAGCTCGTAGGTCCGATCTATGGGTAATGCTATGACCTTGCACACACACACAACCCTAACTCCCCGCCCACGAGAGTCAGAGTACGACCCGAGGCACAGTGATACCGAAATAATTTCGGCCCTGGGCAGGATTCGAACTGGGTGCTGGGAGCATTTCTGCTTCCCAGTTCAGCGCTCTACCAACTATGCCACCGTGTCGGTGTGTGTGTGTGTGTGTGTGTGTGTGTGTGTGTGTGTGTGTGTGTGTGTGTGTGTGTGTGTGTGTGTGTGTGTGTGTGTGTGTGTGTGTGTGTGTATGTGCGTGCGCGCGCACGTGTGTATATGGTTGTGTTTGACCATCCTCTTGGACCACGTGCTGGACTCGTGGTCGACAACTATTACCTCACTGGATGAGAGCTCAGAGCTCATGCAGCCTGATCTATGGGTACTGCTGTGACCTTACATATATGACACACCCATCCCCTTAATCAAGGGGGGGGGGGACATAAGCGTCTTGCAGTATTAGTGAAACCTTCACGTCCTGAAAACGGTGCGAACTCGGTCTTGAAGCGTGGCAGCCTGTGACGCTAATCAGTACACCATGAACCCGTGTTGTATATCTGGGCATGCCCTTGGGTCCGTATCACAACCGAAGTGGAGTGATTCTTACCCAACTCTGATCGCATGTAGATTCTTTAACTCTATGGATAGGTATGACAGATGGTACTGAACATGGAAGCGCCTAGTGTAGGCCTTATGGTCTCTTGCAGTCTCCTTCATTCTTATGTTCTTTTCTACTTATGATTCTTACCGAAATCAAATCGCATGTCGATGACAAGTTAGTAACCGTATGCCCCTGTGTCTATGTCGCAATCGAAGTCGCATGGTCCTTACCGAACTCAGATCGCATGTAGATGACGAGCGTCAGGGGGTCGCCGACCCTGACAGGCCCCGTGACACGAGTGCCAGAGGTGCCATAGCCGTAGCGGATCTCCATGTGGCACTCTGGCGGGGTCAGGGTGAAGACGACGGGGTTTCCAGTCTTGACCCTGGAAGGGAACAAAGAGTGAGTGTGGACACGCTGAGCCTCTGCGTGTTAACTGTGAATGCCTCTTCCGCTCAGGTAGGGAGCAAACTTGGGATATTACTTGATCTCGATAGATCAAAACGCTCGTTCAGTCCTAAGTCAGGTGACTGTCACTAGAGAAAGGGGAAAATCTTCAGAGTATTTTGCAGTATAAAAAAAAAAAAACGATAAAACTGCACCTACACCATCTATGTGGGCCACCATACCGGAATTGCACGGTTTGGATCAAGAGTCTCCCATGACAAATAACATATTCTGGCATGAGGCCTCTTCTTAATTCATTTTCCTGGATTTTGTATGAAAATGGCAGTTGCCGACAAGTGTATCGACATAAACACCAAATGTGAGGACGGAGCCTTTATTGGTGAGATATTTTTGAGGACGGAGCCTTTATTGGTGAGACGTTTCGCTTATTACAGCTTTTTCAAATACATAGTCGCGATACACATGATTGAGATTGAATAACCCAGCCAAGTGATCCATTTTCTCCTTAACCTTTCCTGCACCCAGACAATTGATCAGTCTCCTTTCCTGCACCAAGACAATTGATCAATCTTCTCAACCTTTTCTTGACTCTGATTACCTTTCCCAGTTCCCCTCGATCATTTTATTTGGTCTCAGTCATGTGTATTGCGACTCTGAACTTCAAATAGCTGTAATAAGCGAAAAGTCGCACCAATAAAGGCTTCGTCCTCAAATGGTGTTTATCCCTGATTTTTCCCATAGATCTGCCCTTAAGATACCCCCCAGCGTGTTTAAGAGTTTAACAGAAACTATTTTCATCAACTGTAAAGAGATATAGGTACTGCAATGTAAGGCAGAACCTTCCCCTTGACTCGAGGCAGATACCACAACCCTATTCCCTCCCTTCGCCCTAGTCTCCGTAAAGAAGGTCCTCTAGCCTAGACTCACTCGACGTCCAGAAAGGGGAAGGTGACGGTCTTCCAGAAGTCGTATCCGTACTCACAGGTCACCTTGAAGTGCTCATCCCACTCCTCCTCGATCAGAGGGTTGTACTGCACAGTCAGCGTGTTCCACATCATATTCTTCTGCAGGAGGGATGATGAACGGACATTAGTATTTCTCCGAGAAAAAAAAAAAATTAGCGTTTCTATATTTGCAGACGATACTGCGCGAAAGAGATCGAGAACCGTCATACTCACCATGGGCGTCCTGCCCCTTATGTCCTCCTTGCCCTTCTCGTTGCCTCCGAGGGTCCCGCAACGGTTGAGCTGAATGAAGAAATCATAGGTGTACCGCCCCGACCCGTTCACGTAGATGCAGTCGCCGTCATACGAGTAACCTGAAGAGGTGGAAGCAGAATGTAGAGTCAAGAATCGTCTCCAGTTCGGGGACAAAGGAAGCAGAGTTCGTGAAGGACGAGAAGGAACAGGAGGAGGAGTAGGAGTAGGAATAGGAAGATGAGGATTAGGTGGAAGAGGAGGAGGAGGAGGAAGAGGAGGAGGAGGAGTAGGAAGAGGAAGATGAGGAGGAGGTGGAAGATGAGGAGGAGTAGGAGTAGGAAGAGTAGGAAGGGGAAGATGAGGAGGAGGTGGAAGAGGAAGACTTGGTGAAAAAGAAAAGGGACTTGAAAAGAGGTAGGGAAGGGTAGGAGAGGAAGGGGATTCAAGAAAGTAGAAAAAAAAAGAATGAGAGGAAGAGAGAAAGGTAGTGCAGGAAAGTAAACAAAGTGGAAAAGGAAGAAGGGAGGATGAAGAGGAGGAAGACTCAAGGAGAAGTCTTGAATGGGGATAGGAAGAAGAGTTTTTGAGGGGAAGAAAGAGACAAGAGATTGGAAAACCAGAAGAAGACGGAAGAAGACGACAACCTCTTCCTTCACTCTGGATTCACTGAAGACATCAGAAGGAAAAGATCAGTAACGGATGATTAGACAATGATAAAGAGGAAAGGGTAGAGAAAGACGTGAAAGATCGCAATGTTTTATATTTTTAAGGAGAGTTTCGGGATAGGATGGACAAGGAAAGAGCATGGAGAAAGTAAGGGAAATTATTATGTTGCAAAAACACTGAGACAGTCACAGAAAGTCTTTGTTAATACCAGAGACTGGAAAGAGGTCAGCTTGGCATGGTCGAGAGATGGTCGAACGAGGAACAGCATGAGATTGAGAAGCCAAAGGAAGGACGACCCTGGCTGCAAAAGAAGGACGACGAATAAAACAGGAAGAATTCTGATAAGGTCCCGTCCACACGCGTGTTTCCAGCATGTGACATGTTGAAACATGTTGGCGACATATAGTAAGTGCGGACGTGACCTCCAACACAATAAACTCAGACAATCAGGGTCCGATTCCTGAGGATCTTGCAGCACTAGATCGAGGCCCCATCATGTTTGTGACATGTTGGTGATATATACATTAAGTGTGGACACGTCCTAGAGGGATATCAAGATCGATATAGAAGAAGAACGGAGACGGTGACCCATGAGATTATTTTGAAGGACAACCTAGGGTCAGGGTGAATTCTGAAAGAGACCTGCCTTTCCCTTTTGGGGAGACAACGGCGGTGTTGACAGCGTACCTGCAGAATAGACGAGCCCTTCGAAGGAACCATTGAAGCGGACATGGATTCTCATGTAGTCGTCGTTGCATTCAGCTTCGATGTCTGGAACGAAAAACGTCTGGATTCAGTAACCCCTTCGTCTTCCTCTATTCAATCTCGTACTCCGATACTACCTTTTTTGAAGTTGGAGTCTGTGGCTTAGTTATGCCAGGTCTTTAGATTATTTTTTATATTTTGCATTTAGTTCTCTGTTCCTCTTTTTATTCGTGGGAATTCTTTGTAATTTTGAAAACAGTAGTGAACAATTTCAAATACTCACATCTTCTGTAATACTCATATCAACCATGAAACCCTACCCGCACATCCACCTCCTTCTCATTTTTCCCTTACATCGGCTCCATTCACCTCTGTCTTCTATTTCTTCACTCATTCTTTCCATATGCCCAAACCATCCTAATATTATTTTGTCAGCCCTACCTGCCAGCTCTCTCGCCTCAAATTGATTCCATGCACCTCCGCCTTCCATGTTCGTTTTGCTACCCTTTCTTCGCTCATTCTCTCCATATGTTCATTCCAGTATTACCTGATCAGCCCTATATGCCACCCCTCTTTCCATACCCTCTCTCCGCCTCACCTCTACATTTTTCACTCTAGAATTTAAATAGAAGAGTAAACTGAATAATATGAAAATCAACAAACTAAGACACAACCGGACGCCTTCTTCTTTTACTCACGAGTCACTCTGGTCATGTTCCTGAAGGGCGGTCGTATAGATCCGGGTCGCCCCGAGTAGATGTTGTTGGTGTAGATGTCCCCCTTGTTGATGAAGGTGGTTCCTCCCCCGTGCGGAGAGCCAGGGCGCGGGCGATACCGGTTCCCCGTGTAACGGTGACCAGGGGTCTGTGGATGCACCCGAACGTTCGAGATAAAGAGCGGGGGTCAATAGAAAGGGAAGTGAGTCTCCGGGGGACATTTTTGCAAGAGTCTTAACCTAATATAGTGGTTCTCCCCTTTGGGTTCCGTGAGTTCACTAAAGGACCACGGACTTGCCCAAGTGGAGCCACAAACATTAAAAATAGTGGATGCATAGAGATTAAATTTAGTATTGAAGTAGTCTTCTCCAGGAGACTGAAGAACAGGATATCATAAGTGTCGGATGCGTGACGAAAGGCGGGATGAGAACCGATGCCCTACAAGAACCAGTCCGATCCCAGGCGGTAAAAACGAACTTACCCTGTGGTCGCGCCTTTCTGAAGGATCCATGACGTCCAGACTCTCTGCCTTCATTCCCTCCGTGGAGGAGCTTACTCCCATGTCGTCAGGAAAGACCGAGGTCCTCTCGGGACGGCCCTGGGTCCCGGGATCTCGAGGGACCTGTCTGACGAGGGTACTCGAGCGCCCGCGGTCTCGGGACATCGGGAAGAGGTCTCTCCCGCCGTTGAGACCCGACAGGAGCGTCGGTATACGGGATGCCGCGTCGAAGTCGTCCGCCAGGAATACCACCTGACGGAGAGGTCATCGTTGTGGTGAGAGAGAAAGTCCTCGCGGAATCGGAAAACTTAGTATTACTTAAATTGGACGCATCTTAAAAAACTAAGGTAGTTGAGTGGTAATGATTTCAAATGTCATCGAGTGAAAAGTATGTGTGTGTGTGTATATGTGTGTATGTGTGTGTGTGTGTGTGTGTGTGTGTGTGTGTGTGTGTGTGTGTGTGTGTGTGTGTGTGTGTGTGTGTGTGTGTGTGTGTGTGTGTGTGTGTGTGTGTGTGTGTGTGTGTGTGTGTGTGTGTGTGTGTGTGTGTGTGTGTTTGGATCACGTGCTGGACTCGTGATCGACAGTGTGTGTGTGTGTGCGCGCGCGCGCGCGCTCAGAGCTCGTGTGTGTGTGTGTGTGTGTGACCTTGTGTGTGTGTGGAGTGTGTGCGATACTGTGTGTGGGGCGAGGTGTGTCCGTAGTGTGCAGGCCAGAGCTCTAACCACAGCGTGTGTGTGTGTGTGTGGGTGTGTGAGTGTGTGTGTGTGTGTGTGTGTGTGTGTGTGTGTGTGTGTGTGTGTGTGTGTGTGTGTGTGTGTGTGTGTGTGTGTGTGTGTGTGTGTGTGTGTGTGTGTGTGTGTGTGTGTGCGTGCATACCTGTGTGTGTGTAGTGTGTGTACGTGTATGTGCACGTGTGTCATAAGGTTTAAGATTATGTACGAAACACAAAGATAGACAGAGACAGACAGATATAGTTTGATAGATAGATATATAGATAGATAGATAGATAGATAGATAGATAGATAGATAGATAGATAGATAGATAGATAGATAGATAGATAGATAGATAGATGGGTAGATAGATAGAGAGAAAGAGAGAGAGAGAGAGAGAGAGAGAGAGAGAGAGAAAGAGATAGAGAGATGGAGAGATAGATAGATAGATAGATAGATAGATAGATAGATAGATAGATAGATAGATAGATAGATAGAGAGAGAGAGAGAGAGAGAGAGAGAGAGAGAGAGAGACAGAGAGAAAGAGAGAGAGAAGCGTAATCCTCTCTATCAGAACTGACCTGGGCTCCCTTGGGCACGTTTCGCAGAAGAGCCGACCTCCCTTCCTCCCGAACTTCCAGATTTCCGGGCCTCAGCGTCCTCTGCTCCTCCTCTTCTTCAGCCTCGACAGTCGTGACCGAAGTCTTCTCGTCGTCCTCCTCCTCCTCCTCTGTCGTCATCTTCGTCGTCGTCGAAGTCGATGACATCACGGATCCGGAGCGGGCATTGTTTGCTAAAGTCGAGGAGGAGGAGGAGGAGGAGGAGGAGGGAGACGAAGGAGGAGGAGGAGGTATCGTGACGTAGACGGAGTGTCCTCCAGCGGGAGATGCCGCCCCTGCTGCTGCTAAGGCGACGGATGCAGCCACCAGCGCTCGCAAAGTGGTCAACCCCTACGGAGAAGAATGCGGGACGGGATCTTTAGTAACAAGAGATTTGAGTCGCATTACTTGGGAAGGAAGGATCCTTTTGGGTGGAGAGTCCTTGATGAGGAACACACTTACTAGGTTAGGGTAAGTTAGGTTAGGTTAAGTTAGGTTTTCGGGGTTGCGTAACCCAACGTTTAATACGCTGCACTTTGAGATATTGAAGTCCATTTGCCATTTCACTGACCATGTGAGTAATTTGTTAAGACCATCCTGCAGAATCTCGGCGTTGTCTCCTGACCTTATCAGGTGCCCTATTTTGGTGTCGTTCGCAATCTAACTAACATCACTATTAATCCAATTGTCCAAGTCGTTTATGTACATAATGATCAATAAGGGACCCAAAACCAAACCCCGGGGAACTCCACTAGAAACACTCCCCCATTTGGACTTTACACCATTTATGGTGACCCGCTGTTTTCCGTCACTGATCCAAGCTCAAATCCATTCTAACAATTTTCCTCCTATGCCATGGGCTTTGATTTCATTTATTAGTTTCTGGTGGGGCACTTTATCGAACGCTTTGCTACATCCAAGGTATATAACATCGCAACTATAATTGTTATCTGACGCCTTATATACTTTAGTGTAAAAAGATAGAAGATTAGTCACACATGACGTACCTTGGAGAGACCATGCTGTGAGTCATGAATCAAATTATGTCTCTCACTGTGATCTCAAAATCTATCAACTATTATTGATTCAAGCATTTTACCTATAACTGATGTCAAACTGATTGGCCTGTAGTTGCA
>NC_134790.1:24539639-24542139 GCF_046742065.1 Oratosquilla oratoria
CCACCCCAGAGACTCGAAGTCAGATCTCTCGCGAGCACATGCCCCCTGAGCCAACCAGATCTCCAAACCCTGAACTTCGCCCAGTACCCGGAACTTATCTTGATAAACGAGAGTTGAGGAAAACAAACACTCGAAATACCTTTTAAGCCGATGTCACACTATAGCAAATTCTCCCTTATGTCATCAGACTCGAAAGGTTATAAAAATGTTCCAAACCGGGAGGAGATGGTGGACGATATATCAAGTTGTGGTTATCTTCAGGCGATTTGAGCTAATCGAACTTGCCCGTCATCTGGCTGCATCCGGCACCGCCGCATAGTGTGACATCGGCCTTAGATCTTTTCGATCGGGTTACCTTATGTTACCTTATGGAAATCTCGGCGTCTTAACCTCAGCTACAAGAACTGCCGCTGCCTCCTCCCTGGTCGTGTTGCCTCCAGTGAAGTGGTATTCTATGTACCAGCTTGTTGTAGTGGGGCCACGTATAGGATGGTGTGGAAAGTGTGTCTTCCGTTTCTTGTACGAAGGCATCCAACCGTCTTTTGAATATTCCACTGTGTAGGATGTGGTGTTCTTCAGGCAGTTCGGGAGACTATTGAAGAGCTTGGGGGCCGCTCTGGTGAAGGAGTTTGCTCGGAGAGATATGGTGCTACTTGTGTTGCTGGCTATTCCTTCAACACAGCAAGATCTCCCTCTCGTCACTCCAGTGTTGGGGACGTGACCCTCCAGCATTGTCCACATGTAAATGATCAGGTATCGTTTTCTACGTCTTTGGAATGAGTAGAGTTTGAGGTGCTTGAGTCTGTCGCAGCAGTTCATGTCTTTTACACACTTAATCTTGCTGGTGGAGGTTCTCTGGACACTCTCAAGTTTCTCCATCTTCCCTATACTGTCTGGATTCCACGATTGGCAGCAGTAGTACCAGGGTTTTTCATAGTGTAATCATTCAATCTTCGTCTCGTATGTAAATGTTCAGCGGATCCAACCTGATAATTTTCTGGCGCTATCAACAATGTTGTCAATGTGTGTGTGGTAAACTTGCCATCTCAACTCAACATTACTCCCAGATCTCTAACATTCGTCTCGTTCATGATGTCTTCGTGAGCTGTGGTATAGAGTTGGGTGTTAATTGTGAGCCCTTTGCCATATCTCATCAATTCGAGTTTGGTTTCGTTGAATGTTTTTGGTATACAATAGTTTACAATCTTTGCACAATACATATGTATCCTTGTTACGGGATATACAGAAACATTTTTATTCTATTTACAAGAGAAATGAAATTGTTGGAGTGAAAACATACATATATAAAAATATAGAATAAGTATAAGTGCCGTGCTAAGGGGTGACCATAGTCTTGACCTGGTACAACGAAATCTGACGGGATGAAAGAGAGGGATTATTCTCTCCAGGATTTGTATGTTCTCATCAAGATTAATACTATGGCCCGATATGGCTGTATCTTGGGTCTCGCAGCCATGAATAAGGGCGCGGTTTTTCGTGAAGACTAAGTCTAGTATGTTTCCCTTTCTACTTGGTAAAAGAATGTGGTGGGTTAGGCTCAATTCCTCAACTAGATCTAGCAACATCTTGACTTGCCTGTGTTCTGATGCCCTGTTGGTGGTACTGTTTTTCCAGTTTATTAGTGATACATTGAAGTCTCCCATTAAGATAATTTTTGGTGATGTTTGGCAGGAATCAGTGGTGTCTATGATCCTATCCACCGAGGACCCGAAACTTCCTTCAGCGCTGCCTTGAGGCGGTTTATAATGAACAATAAGTTGTTATATTTTTCAACATTTATACCCAGTATTTCGCAGTAGCTGTCTGAGAAGGAGCGAATTATTGCACTTGCTGCCACGTCAAACCTAAGGTAATTCATAACTTCATGCGTCCTATTTTCCCGATCTGTTCTGAAGATGGCGTAGTTCGGTTTGTTGATCTCGCCGCCTTATATACTTGGGTTTAGGTGGGCTTCTGCAAGGGCAATATACACAAATCTCTCTTCTTCGTGTGGAAGTAGATTTTGTATTGGTTGCTGGTATGATACAGCCTTTGTACATTCGCGAACAGTGAGCTTTCCAATCAACCCTCTGCCCTTCTGCTTGTGCATGGTGGTGTGCAAGGATATAATGGTGTGGCAGTGCCCGAGGGTACATTATAACCTGATTCGTCCCTCTAAGTTGTTTGTATATTGTCTGGGGGACTAGGCTTGTTACGTGGTTTTGGATTCCAGATAGCTGGGTTCCTAGGTTCTCCATTCATTCCGTTTTCAAGGTTTGAATCTACCCTCCTCTGTTTCGCGGCTGTCATTTGTCCAAGCGTCCTGTTCATATGGTACCTCTGACGGAAGAAGTTGAACTTCGTCTTGGATGTGGTCGTGCATTGGGAAAAAATGTATTAGGAAACCTTTGAGTTCCCTTTATGTGTGTGAACCTGTAGTCTTCGCTGAAGCATTGATAACTTGAAACTGAATATCTACAGAGTTTTGGGTGGTAGTTGG
>NC_134790.1:24562139-24582139 GCF_046742065.1 Oratosquilla oratoria
TATGATGTGATATAATATAATATAATATAACATAATACAATAAATACAATATAATATAATATAACATAATACAATAAATACAATATAATATAATATAACATAATACAATAAATACAATATAATATAATATAACATAATACAATAAATACAATATAATATAATATAATATTATGAAATATGATATAATACAATATGATATAATATGATATAACATATATTACGACCTCCCTGTCTTTAATATTCAGCAAATTAATTTTGGAAGGTTGAAGCTACCCACAGCACCCCACGGGCCTCCAACAAGAGCTTAGCGTGTCACGCCAGATGACGTCATTTCTTTCCCTAAATGCCATAGATGATGTGTGTGTGTGTGTGTGTGTGTGTGTGTGTGTGTGTGTGTGTGTGTGTGTGTGTGTGTGTGTGTGTGTGTGTGTGTGTGTGTGTGTGTGTGTGTGTGTGTGTGTGTGTGTGTGTGTGTGTGTGTGTGTGTGTGCGCGCGCATGTATTCACCTTGGTCTTTGAATCACGTGTTGGACTCGTGATCGACAGCTATTTCCCTCCCGGAATAGAGCTCAGAGCTCGTATGACCGATCTATGGGTCATGCTATGACCTTACACACACACACACCCAACTCCCAGCCCACGAGAGTCGGAGTAACAACCCGAAGCGCAGCGATACCGAAATGATTTCGGCACTGGACAGGATTCGAACCAAGTACTCCCGCACCTCCGTACTGGCAGTCCAGTACTCTATCAACCGCGCCACCGTGTGTGTGTGTGTGTGTGTGTGTGTGTGTGTGTGTGTGTGTGTGTGTGTGTGTGTGTGTGTGTGTGTGTGTGTGTGTGTGTGTGTGTGTGTGTGTGTGTGTGCGCGCGTGTGTGTGCGTATGTGTGTGTGTGCGCGCGTGCATGTGTGTTTTTATAGATAGAATCACCTAACCTCAAATAAGATAAACGCTAGTTTTGTAAAACGAAGAAAATTAATTAACCGAGGCCGGCTGGAAGAACGTTCCTATTGTACACACTGGTCACTTCGGCAAAAGATAACGAAACCGAAGTAAGACAGATTCCTCTCGATTTGAAGAATCTCTTTTCCCTCCTCCCCCACCCCCGATACTTAAGGGGGATAAAGCCTCAGTTTCGGGGAGGGATTGGGTGAGAACGCTGGGGGGGGGGAATCTTGGAAACAGAGGGAAAGAATAGATATCTTTATCCTTTAATCTACTGAACCATTTAGCTAATTTTAAACTTTAAATCTAATTAATCTAAAACTTGAGTTCTTGTTAACGTCAGGTAATTTTATTTTTTTAAAGACATGTTAGATTTTTTTTCTTTTTGTGGATTAATCAGCGTATCTGGTGAACAAATTTCTTTGGGTTGAGTTAAAAGAAATATTTGATTTCGACGGCTAAGCTGAGAAGTTTCTGTCGCATGCGGACGGTGTCACAAAGAATGACATCGAGTTTCAGAATTGATCGGTCGGGGAAGATGATGAAACCGGAACGAAGAGTAATGGGAAATCCTGGTTTTGGGCATTACGAGCAGCCAGCTCAACTGGCAGGAACCGTCTTGTCTGTGAGATTACTGTCAAACGATCCTTCTAGAAGAAAATCGCCGAAGCCTGTTTTCCAAGGTTTGGTTGACGAAGGAAATGACTGGCGCTGTTATCGTTGTGAAAAAGCCACCAAACGACTTCCATAATCATTGACATTAGCCTTCTGCAGAACCGAACAGAAATTACCCACTAAGATGTGAGGGATGGGAAGAATCCGAAGCCTTCAATACCGCGGCTGCCTTCTTAGGCCTCTTAGTGGGAAGTGTTAAATTTGAAGCCTGGTCTTATGTCAAGCAGGTTCCCGATCCTTCCTAATCTTTTTCATACCAATGGCCCCGACCCCCACCTATTCGTAATAAAAATCATCTGATTCTTGACATCACGGCATCCGCATCGCGCGCCACAGAAGTGAAGGTGTTGAAAATGTCTGATGAGTTGCTGGAAATTAGAGGGACTGCACGGGAAAAAAGAATTGCGTCGCTTGTAATCGATTCCTATAATTTCGGTTCAAGTTATTGGAAGACGAGAAGGAAACGGATGATTTTCCTGCCACCATGCCAACAGTTTGGAAACTTGTCTTCTTCCTTTCAGGAAATAAAAGATAGAAAAAAAAATGCCTCTGTGAAATTCCTGTTTAAAACTCAGGGTCAAATAACAAACAAATCGACGACATGACGTCATGGATGCAAGAGCCACGCGCCATTTCTTCATCTTAGAATATTTATTTTTTATAACAATCCAGAGATCTCGTAATATCAAACGCAAAATGTCAGAAACTTACCAACCGAGTTGATTATTGTTCTAAATACATCACAATATTTTTATATTTCCTTTTATTAAGGTCTCTCTGGAGGATATGAATGTCATCACGCGACCATGCATGAAAAGTTTGGTGTAATTACGATTGTGATGTGAAGATGAGTGAAGCTCCATAGAAAGTAAGAAGAGTTTTATTTTAATCCATTAATGAAATACAATCAGGAATATATTCGAATAATTGTCTCATATCTTAAGTAAAGCAATTCTTATAATGTATATGTGTACAGAATGCTTTCTACTAAGAATTGAGTAAATATTTGATATATGAGAGTTCTAATCTATTTTGTAATACGTAGAAATTTTGGATTAGGGGGGTGCGCTCCCCCACCTCTCTCTAGTTAAGACACTAGTTCCACCCCCTCCAAGCTGTGCCATATGCTTTTTCTAAGTCAATGAATACGACATATAGTCAGTTGTCGGGAAATGTGCTACGTTCTTTTTTACCAAGACGTCTAATGCTGCGATGAGCAAAATATCCAACCTGGAGGAACGATAAGATAAAATAACATTCCATTTGCTTGGAAAGCTGGAATGACACCATCTTTATTAGGAAGTTACAAATATAATTTAATGTGTAGACAGACAGTAATTCTTTCCATAGAAATTATTTGTTAAAAGAATCATGCTACTTATTGATTTGACTATATTCTGCAGATGGTTTCTTTTTATTTAGCTTTTCGCTGTTGTGAAGAGCCTAATCTCTGTGGAAGTTATTCATTTGATCTTATTATCTTCGATCTAGATTTTGGCTCAACTGAGCCTTCTTCAGGGAACGTTACTGGTTTCTTATGGTCTTTAACCATCGGTTAGGCAGTAACTGAGAGAATTCACCAGTAAGCTGGAAAAGGCTCTATCAGTTGTTACAATTTATATAAATTTTCCATTTTCACAGGATTCTGGTCTACCCTGTGTCCTCATGTTGGGTTTTACTTATAAATTGAGTGCTTGCATGTTCAAACTAGGATTACAATATTTGATCTAAACGGCCTCGAATATTCTTAATATTCTTGGATGGAAATACGTTTTTAAAATTTTGGTGTTGTTTTTAGGTTCTTCGTGAGCTACGTGATGCTTTTGCGCAAAATTTTAAGAACAAAGTACAAATCCCCTGGGGATATTTCGAGTAATGGTTACTCTCCAAGGTATGGATAATGTACTCTCCACCCACGCTCGGTTGAATAGGTTCCGAATAAAGAATATAACAGCCGAGTCCAAGAGCCGTGTGGAATCAAACCCAGTATTCTTTAAATCGACATTCCTAAGCCAGTACACTTTCAGGCAGATCCTGATAACATTACTTAATTCAAAAGATGTTAGTTAAGATCTATCAAAAGTTTTCATATTCCGTTAAATAAACGCGTTTAAGGTGATTTCTGGGGGAAAAAAATTAAGAAGTTATTTATTTAACAGAATATGTCTACTTTTTTATTTGCATGACGCCGAGTATAAAGAAAGCTTCAAGACTGAGTGCAAAGATTTATAGATTTGTTATCGCTGCTTTATTGAATATAATCGGTTTATTGAAGATTTATTCAAATATTTATTTAAATGATGGGCCGCAGGGTAAGCAAGTGGACACTTGAACTCATGATGAGGTGGTCGTTAGTTCGATTCCCGGAACCCGCTGCGAATTTTCGTTACTTCCCGACACCCGTGGCCAGGGGGGGGGAGGTGATCCGAACATCGATACAAAAAAAAAAAAAAAAAGACACTTGCGGGAGCTGACAGGGTTTGCTCTACGATGAATCTCTCTTTTCCCACTTTGTGGAAGTGATAGATAACGAGATTTGGTGAGTTTATTTTCTTAAATGATAAAGGGCGTGTGTGCGTTAGTATGTGCGTGTGCGATAGTGTGTATGTGTGTATGTGTGTGTGTGTGTGTGTGTGTATGTGTGTGTGTGTGTGTGTGTGTGTGTGTGTGTGTGTGTGTGTGTGTGTGTGTGTGCGCTCGCGCGCGTATATGTGTGTGCGCGCGCGTGTATGTGTGTGCGCGCGCGTGTATGTGTGTGCGCGCGCGTGTATGTGTGTGCGCGCGCGTGTATGTGTGTGCGCGTGTTTATATGTGTGTGAGTATGTGTGTGTGTATTTGGATACACTCATATCTACCTACAAGTGTGCATGGCTTGCATGATCTCTATAATCTCCATTTTATCCTCAAATGAAAAAAGTCTACGCAGAAGGCGCCTGTATTGGGATGCCTATCTACCCGTATATTGAAGTCTCCCACACAAGCTTCTGCCGAAACTCGTCTTCGTCTGGCCGAAGAGCTCACAGACTGTGGACTCTCCTTGTTCTCTTCGACAACAAAGAAGTCTAACCTGCCATGATCAGGGTGACCAAATTATGCATGATTATGCTATATTTAGCATATTTTTCCTAGAAATACAACACTAATAAAAATCTACAACAGCTTTTGTACGTATTATGAAGAAAGATTTAGAATTATTATTGCCATTCAGGCATGATTTCAGAAGCTGTCTAATACATTTCCGTTTGAGAAATCTGGTCCTCCTGTTCATGTTTACTCTCCTCCTCTGGAGGTCTTTGCTATTTTATTCTGGCTAATACGAGACGATTTTATTCGATTTTATTCGACTTCTACGTAAGCTAAGGAGTTGGAAAAGGAAAATAAAAGAAAAGAGGAAATATATCATCTCGCTTATTAGTTTTATTTTCTTTGGTTCAAATAATTTCCGAATATCCCATTCATCAATCCCAATTTTCTTTTCTTTGTTTCATCGTGATTTTACAATAATGGCAATTTAGTTGATGTTTTTTCGTCCCTATGACTTATATGTTTATAATGGCTCATTTGTGTGTGTATGTATATGTGTATGTATATATGTGTGTGTGTGTGCATGTGTGTATGTGCGTGTGTGTGTGTGTGTGTGTGTGTGTGTGTGTGTGTGTGTGTGTGTGTGTGTGTGTGTGTGTGTGTGTGTGTGTGTGTGTGTGTGTGTGTGTGTGTGTGTGTGTGTGTGTGTGCGTGTGGGTGCGTGCGTGTGTGTGTGTGTGTGTGTGTGTGCGCGCGCGCGCGTGTGTGTGTGTGTGTGTGTGTGTGTGTGTGTGTGTGTGTGTGTGTGTGTGTGTGTGTGTGTGCGTGTGTGTGTGTGTGTGTGTGTGTGTGTGTGTGTGTGTGTGTGTGTGTGTGTGTGTGTGTGTGTGTGTGTGTGTGTGTGTGTGTGCGTGTGTGTGCGTCTGTGCGTGTGTGCGCTCGTGTTTCAAGTATCAAAGAAACACAAACTTCCGTGGATCTCACGTCCGAGAAGGATCTCATTTGCCATTTTCGTGTCTCTCACGATACGTCCCAAAACCGACTGAAGTGAAGGTCTTTCTCTCATATTACCATTTTCTCTCTTTACAGATTTTATTCTGGTTAACGCTACATGGTTTGTTCTATTCGAAGGAAGAAGCGGCTTTCTAGAGAAGAGGGTTTCTTATGTCTCTTCATCTATATATTCTTATTTATTTTATTCTATTTATTTATTTTTTGGTTTTGTTTTGTTTTTTGGCGTGGGCAAAACTAGATACAAAAATCGGGACGAAGAAAGTTTATATCAAAAAAGAGTCATGCTTCGGTAAAAAAAGATGGGAAGAGGAGGGAGGAGGGAGGAGGGAAGAGGGAAGAGGAGAGGAAAGAGGGAGAAGAGGAGGGAATAGGGAGAAAGAATCCCTATAGACATGGCTACATTCACTCTAAGAAGTCCTGCAACCGTTCCTGGACGAAGTACATTTCAGTTCTTCGGGTCTCTTGGGGAAGAGAAGCAAGAAAAAGAAAAAATGACGGACATGGAAAAGGGAAAGGAAGGAAACCACAAGACAATGAGAAATCGATATCGCGATGTGGTGTATTAATGGGGGGGGGAAGGCCAAGCTATTATTATTATTATTATTTCTTTTTTTTTTTACTCTAAGAGTCTCGTTTGTACTGAATAGCAGGCTGTAGAAGGAGGGAGGGAGGGAAGGAGGAAGGAAGGAAGGGAGGAAGGAAGGGAGGGAGGGAGGGAGGGAGGGAGGGAGATAATGCATTTCTACCTCCTCCTCCTCCTCCTCCTCCTCCTCCTTCTTTGGTCGCTCCTCTTCGTCTTCCCGAAGTGAAAAACTGTCATTTAACTCAAAGATGATAATCCTTTCACTGAGAGGCAAAAAGAGAAGAGAAGAGATGAGAGGGGAAGAGAGGAGAAGAGAGAAGAGGAGAGGAGAGGAAAGGAGAGGAGAGGAGAGGAGAGGAGAGGAGAGGAGAGGAGAGGAGAGGAGATGAGAAGAAAGAAGAGGAGAGGAGAGGAGAAGAGAGGAGAGGAGAGGAGAGAAGAAGAGAGGAGAGGAGAGGAGAGGAGAGGAGAGGAGAGGAGAGGAGAGGAGAGGAGAGGGGAGGAGAAGAGAGGAGAGAGGAGAGGAGAGGAGAGAAGAGAGGAGAAGAGGAGAGGAGAGGAGAGGGAAGGAGAAGAGAGGAGAGGGAAGGAGAAGAGAGGAGAGAGGAGAGGAGAGGAGAGAAGAGAGGAGAAGAGAGAGAAGAGAGAAGAAGAAAGAGGAGAGAGGAGAGAGGAGAGAGGAGAGAGGAGAGAGGAGATGGGAGGAGAGGAGAAGAGAGGAGAGGGGGTTCCCCAAATCTGATTCGAACCATCCTTGTATCTTGCATTTCGTTCACGTCATGATACTCATGGTTGTTTTCTGACGATCGGACAGGACATTCCAATGTCTTGAGAGCCCTCACTACTGCCTAAGCGTCACGCGACCAAGTGCTCTGCTAAGTATAAACTGATGCAATACTGAGTGCCGAAGGTGAATAGAGTTGAACGTTGCTATCCATATGATAATATAACCATCATCACCTTTCAATGCATCCGCCACGCCAAAAGGACCTCACGGACTTTCCAGGACTGATGTACAAATGTACAAAGTATTGGACATAAGATGTATCTTCACGAATACTCGTACATATGTCAAAAGCCTGAATGAAATGTTAAACTCTATCACCGCAGTAATGATGATAATCGAGGTAGTCTATCTTAAACCTTGATTAGCTGAATAACATCGCATGAAGTATATTTTTCTTATCAGTGAAGAGATGGGGGGGGGTTTCTATAATGCTCCCTCCTACAAACACACGTGCAAATGCCCCCCTAAGGGTGCTAACAGGGGGCATCCGCGTCATATTTTTTTTTTTTCAAAAAAAGACTAAAAGGTCCCAAATATATGACATAATTGTCTATCACAACATTCATGATCACAAGTATTGAGAGTTCGTGAAAATGTCCTCTGAAATCTTGACAACATTCTCACTTGCGGTGACAAAATCTTGCGCAGGCGCACAAGCCTTTCCCGTCACGGAGCTTTGAGGCGGCGCGTGGCTGCACGGTCAGAGTGAGCAAAGGAGGGCGGGGTGGCCCAGGGAATAGCGGGGCCAAGATTATTATCAACATATATGCGACGATGATGACAGGTGAGGATGAGGTGTGGGAAGGGGAAGGGTGGGGGTGAGTAGGGGGGGGGAAAGGGGAAGGGGGGAGGGGGCTACCACTTCCTGATGCGCCTGATAGAATCTTCTCCTCCTCCTCCCTCTCTTCCTCTTCCTACTTCCTCCTCCTCTGCCGCTATCCCATCTCGTACTCCACCCCCTACTCATCTTCCTCGTCTTCGTTTTCTTCCTCCTCCTCCTCGTTCTTCTCCTCCTCTTCCATCTCTCCTTCTCCTCCCATTCCTCCTCCTTCGCCTTATTTTCGTTTTCTTCTTCTGTTTCATTCTTCTCCTCATTCACCTCCTCCTCATCCTCGTCTTCGTTTTCTTTGTCTTCTTAGTTCTTCTCCTTCTCCTTTCCTTTCTTCTCTTCCTCCTCCTCCTCCTCCGTTTCCTCTTTCTACTCCACTTCCAGCTCCTCCTTCTCTTCCCCCTCTCCCTCCTCTTTCTCTTTCTCTTTCTCTTCCTCTTCCTCTCCTTTTCAACCACTTCCTTATATTTTCTCTCTTCTTTCCCATCGGATCCTGAAGAAATTTCCACTCTGTAGAGAATTCTCTCTAATAAAGAAATGTCACGAGCTTTAATGTTCGAAAGAAAATTTCCCAACTGCATGATATCACGAATGGCAGAAACAATTTGTAATATATATACATCTTATCATTATTATTATTATTATTATTATTATTATTATTATTATTATTATTATTATTATTATTATTATTATTATTATTATTATTATTATTATTATTATTATTATTATTATTATTATTATTATTATTATTATTATTATTATTATCATTATCATTATTATTATTATTATTATTATTATTATTATTATTATTATTATTATTATTATTATTATTATTATTATTATTATTATTACTATTATTATTATTATTATTATTATTATTATTATTATTATTATTGTTGTTGTTGTTGTTGTTGTTGTTGTTGCTGTTGTTGTTGTTGTTGTTGTTGTTGTTGTTGTTGTTGTTGTTGTTGTTGTTGTTGTTGTTGTTGTTGTTGTTGTTGTTGTTGTTGTTGTTGTTATAATTATTATTTTCCTTTTTCCATTTATTCCATTTATTCTATATTTTCTATTTTGTATTTTGTATTCTTTGTCTTATTTCACTTTATTCTTTTATTCATCCATCTATTTATTTATTCATTTGTTTTTTGTTTTTTTCGTTGCTAATACGAGAGACTTCTGGATAACAGAAATTCCGAATAATAAAGAGACCCCTCCACAGTACCTCTGCAGTGGCCGGATCAAACTTTTTTTTTTCAAACCAGATGACGCCAAGAAATAACCAGTGCTTCTATCCTTGAGGGACAATATCGCACTGAAGTGGCGGAGCCCTAGAGGAGGTAGATGGACGAAAGATTAAAAAAAACACAGTAGTAGGACTGAGGGATAAAGAAAATTAAAAGCCATCAATATTAATTCTTACTGGAGACCACATAACTCCTAATATTACCCGCATGGGATTTATGTCCTCAGTACTCTAAACGGGAAGGGAGGAGGATGGGAAGAGACTGGCAAAGGAAGAGGAGGAGGGGAAAGGAAGGCAGAAGATAGGGGGAGCTAGGGGCGTTGCTGGTAAGAATGTTTGGGAGGGGGAAGGAAGGGTTGGGAGTGTTGAAGCTCTTAGCTGCTCCCACCTCCCGATGATTATCGAAGGTGGAACTCCGTGGGCTGTGAAACGATAAGGAGAAACAGAAGAGGAAAAAAGTACGAGTGAAGATTTGACAGATGGAGTTGTGGGTCTTTCGAATGGAGCTCTCGAGAGTTTCCAAATGACACCAAAGCTTCTGCGCTTAGAGGCAAAGTGGTGCTTGGAGGAGTCATATAGAAGGCGGGAAAGAAGAGATTTGAGTAGGGCAGCACCAGAAAGGAGAGAGGGAGAGTAGAAGTTAAAAGTGATTAGTATTCCTTTGAGAAGACCAGTTTCCAGTCATTAAAAAGAGAGGGAAAGAGAGAGAAAGAGAGAGAGAGAGAGAGAGAGAGAGAGAGAGAGAGAGAGAGAGAGAGAGAGAGAGAGAGAGAGAGAGAGAGAAATCTGTGTGATTCTGGGCCATAGGGGTGTCACGGAAGCCTCACTATAGTTCTGAGGGAGAGAGAGAGAGAGAGAGAGAGAGAGAGAGAGAGAGAGAGAGAGAGAGAGAGAGGCAGACAGACAAGCAGAGAGAGAGAGGCAGAAAGAGAGAGAGAGAGAGAGAGAGAGAGAGAGAGAGAGAGAGAGAGAGAGAGAGAGAGAGAGAGAGAGAGGCAGAAAGAGAGAGAGAGAGAGAGAGAGAGAGAGAGAGAGAGAGAGAGAGAGAGAGAGAGAGAGAGAGAGAGAGAGAGAGAGAGAGAGAGAACTGTGTGATTCCGGCCTGTAGGGGGTTGTCAGGGAAACCGCACTACGTATAGTTCGGGGAGGGCGGATGGAGGAGTTGCCATTATTATTATTATTATTATTATTTATTTTTATCATTATTTTTTTTTTTTTTTTTTTGCCATGTAGATGAAAAAAAGGTGAAATCTACTCGCTAATGAAGGGTTCATATTTTTCCCTTCCAAATACTCAGGTCAAAGATGTTGGTTTGGTTACAGCTAAGCGCTTCCTGGCGTAAACGCACTCATTCTTCCCTGATGAACTGGCACCAGTGTGATAAGATTTATACTGGCCAACCGGGCTACGATATTGAGAGCAGACTAATAGAGCACATGACAACTGTTCAGTATACCCAGAACAATCCTGCCATCCTTAAAGATTTTCAGGAAGAAAACATAACCAGTGACTGGAACCGTGGTCAATCAATCAATTAATCAATCAGCCACCCTTTTCAAGTCCACTGTTGAACAGAGGTCTCTTTCCAAGACTCACATGCCTATGCCAACTTCTGCCATGTTATTCCTGCAAACTTCTCTATATCGTCTTTCACCTTGTGTCTAGTCTCCCTCTTATATCTTTCCCATCTTGCGGCGTCCAGTCAGTAACACACTTGTTTCAACGCCCATCAAGTATCATGTACCATAAATCTAATCGTATTTTTAACGCAAAATTGTGGCATCCTTGTTTATCGTCAAACCGAATATTTTCAATTCGTCACAAGGTCAGTGGTGACCTGAGGTCATTAACCAGATCAAATTTCTTTAGGTCATTTTGATCTGACCTGTGGTCACGACTTTATATGACCCACTACCCACTCGGTCACGTGACTTGCTTTGTGTGTGTCTGTGTGTATGTGTGTGTGTGTGTGTGTGTGTGTGTGTGTGTGTGTGTGTGTGTGTGTGTGTGTGTGTGTGTGTGTGTGTGTGTGTGTGTGTGTGTGTGTGTGTGTGTGTGTGTGTGTGTGTGTGTGTGTGTGTGTGTGTGTGTGTGTGTGTGTGTGTATGCGTGTGTGTGTGTGTGTATGCGTGAGTGTGTGTGTTTACCTAATTCTATTTACCTAGTTTTATTACAGAGGAAAGGAGCAACTTTCGTTTGGACCCCGTCTCCTACTCTCGTATCTCTCAAACCTAGACTCGAACTCTTGTATAGTTCCAACTTAATCTATATCCTTGATTTCTAATTATCACATTTACATTTGAATTCACATATTGTTCGAACTTGGGTTATACCACCCTCTAAGCTATTCTAAGCATTTATGCATATACATGGACAACTGTACTGCTTTCTCATCTTTTAGACAATTGGTCATTCTTAACTTGTTCCTGTGACCTCTTAAATCCCTCCCATCTTTAATCAGGAGATCTCTGCTGTCGATCCAACTTACCCCCTTTTAGTGACCTGAATACTGTAACCATACCATCTCTTTTTCTTCGATCTTTCAAAATTGGCAGATCGAGTGCTTCTAACCTTTCCTCATATATCTGCCAGGCTGAGGACTAGTTTGGATGCTGCCTTTTGTATTTTCTCGATCTTACTTATATCCTTTGTTTTGTCTGGGGACCATAACACTGATGCACATACCAGTCTTGAACGGATCAGGGTTTGGATGATTTTTTTCATCATCTCTTCATCCATATAGTGAAAAGCCACTTTTATTTTCTGCAGCAGTCCGTACGTTTCTCCCATAATCCTGTTGATTTGTCTGTCAGGTGACAGTTCGTCCTATATCAACACTCCCGAATTTAATTTTTCTCCTCTTTTACTTTTGTAATGGGTTCTCTTCCTAAGGAATAGTAGGATGGTCTTTTGCCAATATTGCCCATTTCTAGTACTTTGCATGTTTTGGGATTGAAATTCATTTCTCATTCTTGGCTCCATACCAAAAATAGTGTCTAGATCTTTTTGCAATAGCCCTTCTCGTTTTTCACTCATCTCATTATTTTTGCGTCATCTGCAAACATATTGGTATAGCTTCTTGTTACCTTCATGTCATTTACGTAGACAAGAAACATTATTGGTACAAGCACTGAACCTTGTGGTACTCCGCTCGTTACTACTCTCCATCTTGACATCTTATCCTCACAAGAATAATCCCATTATATATACTCACAACATCTATATTATGTATACTCCCGTTCCACACACTTCAACGAATATTGTGAACGTGTGCGTGCGTGTGTGCGCGCGTGGGAAAGGTAGTCTAATATCTTCCCCGCGCGTGCATACACGCACGCACACATGTATCTTCCCTTCAAAGTATCTTTCATCCACGTGGGTAGTTTTCCTCTCAGTCTTCCAACGTGCTCCAATTTTCACGTAAGTCGACTGTGAGGTACTTTATCAAATTCTTTCTCCAGATCCAGGTACACAGAGTACACCCACCTCTCTCTCTCTCTTGAAGCGCATCAATCACTCTCGAGTAAAAACTCAGAAGATTCGACACACAAACTTCCAGATCTGAAGCCAAATTAAATGTCTGAACTCTTACACTTTACCGTTCATCTCTTCAAAGTATTTGGCCCACTGATCTTTCAAAATCCTTTCACATGATCTCACTATTGTGCAGGTCAGTGATGCCGGCCGATAATGTAATTTAGTGGTGTCTCCTTATTTCAACATTTGTGAATTGGTGATACATTTGTCTTTTTCCATTCAAGTGGCACTGTCTTCTTTCAACGATTATAAAATAAGAATGTGGATCTTGTCCTCTAGATGTCCCCTACATTCTTTAAGTATTTAATTTGAGATCCCATCAGATCCTGAAGCTTTGGTCACATCCAGTGATCCCAGGAGATTGAGTACCTCCCTCAGTTCTTCATTTATATCTTCTAAACTTTTTTTTTTTTTTTTTTTTTTTTTTGTCCCTTTCGGTTTCCAAAAAAAAAAAAAAAAAAAAAAAAAAAAAAAGGCTTTCTTTTGGACACTTTCATTCATTATTTCTGGCTGAACTGAGACCTCCGTAAATACCTCACCCTCTACTTATAACTTTGTAATGACTTCTCTGTGTCTCAGTTTACCATTTGTAAACCATTAAAGCAGCTTCGATTCATCTTTGCATTCATCTGCTCAACCTCTATTAAATCGCTTTCTTCCTTCCTACGAATCCTTGTATAGTCATTCCTAGCTTGTTTTTAAGCTTCTTTTGTTTTATTGCTTCATCCCTTCTTCCATTTTCCAAGCTATGTCCCTTTGTTGTTGTTGTTGTTTTTGTATATGTGTTTGTTTGTTTGTTTGTTTGTTTGTGTGTGTGTGTGTGTGTGTGTGTGTGTGTGTGTGTGTGTGTGTGTGTGTGTGTGTGTGTGTGTGTGTGTGTGTGTGTGTGTGTGTGTGTGTGTTTATTTACCTAGTTGTATCTTACGGGAAGGGGAGCTACGCTCGTGGTGTCCCGTCTCTGTATCTCGCCATATCTAATTTGCTCTTAAATTTTTGTATTGTTTTTTTTTTCTTACGCAGGGGCCATGCTAATCTTCTCTTCATCACTCCAATTTTAGTATATGAACCGCACACACACACACACACACACACACACACACAGACGTGCAGTTCTTAGTTCCTGTGACTCCCCACACATGAATAAAATTCTCTGGAGGTTCTTTAAGAAAATCGCCAGAGAGAGAGAGAGAGAGAGAGAGAGAGAGAGAGAGAGAGAGAGAGAGAGAGAGAGAATGAAAATATATAAAACGAAAAATGTTGGAAGGGCGTTGACGCCCGGAGGGGGTGCGACCGGGTGGATGTAGCAGAAGAAGGAAGGAGCTCTTTCCTTTTCGCAATTAGTGAGCTGAAACAGGTTGTCGACACTCGAAGACCGAACACGGAAGCATTTGAGAAATAATACATAAGAACTCCTCCCCCCTTGGGGGCAGAACCGGAAGCGTGTATGTCTCGTATTCGCTTAGTTGTGGGTTCGAATCCCGCACTCCTCTCCCATTCCCATCGATGACTGTCAGTTACCTGCCCCAACAGTCCCTAAAGCGCATATAAGGGGAAGGGTGACGACTTCGGGCGAAGATATTCAGCACCTCCTGGCGTAGGCTGAACCAAGGTCCATATATATATATATGGACCTTGGGCTGAACCCTTACACCTTACCGTAAAGAAACCCAGCACCCCGAGACTTCAGCCTCAGTCAGGTTGGTGCAGATTCGTAGTAAATATGAGGACAGTTAACCTTGAGGCAACACCCTAACTTCTTAAAAAAAAATCTTTCCTTAAATAAATCTTATCTAAATCCTTGGAAGGGAAAGATTTATATAAGGAAATAACTTTTTTTAAGAATACCACCGTAGGAATCTTACTGTAGCATTCTTAAAAAAATATTTCCTTATATAAACCTTTCCCTTCCAAGGATTTATATAAGATTTATATAAGGAAAGAATTTTTTAAGAATACCACCGTAGAAATCTTACTGTGGTATTCTTAAAAAAAATTCCTTCATTATATAAATCTTTCCCTTCCAAGGATTTATATAAGATTTATATAAGGAAATTTTTTTTTTAAGAATACCACAGTAAAATACATCCTAGATTTGACCCTTTTTTATTAAAACTTGCTGAACCCCTCCTGGTTGAATAAAATCACCTGATGACATCGGGATGAAAAAAAGATATATTGATATATAAATATATTAGTGAACACATTAAGTATCAGAGTTGAGGTGTTTATACAAGAGGTCAAATGCCCTTTCTATTTCAGGGGAATATCATTGTTTATCTAACTTTCATCGTTGACAAACGCGTTGCTGTATACAAAAACGTTTTTGAAAATCCCCTCCTAACTTGAAAGCTTCTTGGGCGTTGTGTCACACGGGTCAATCTCCCGACTTAAGTTTCACTCAATAATTTGTCAAATGATTGTGAACAAAAGTTGAATCCTTTAGAGTTTACATCATGGGAACTATAAACTTTTTATTTATGAGAAAGAGGCGAGAACAAGAGAGAGTAATAATGAGAGAGAGAGAGAGAGAGAGAGAGAGAGAGAGAGAGAGAGAGAGAGAGAGAGAGAGAGAGAGAGAGAGAGAGAGAGAGAGAGAGAGAGAGAGAGAGAGAGAGAGAGAGAGAGAGAGAAGGAGATAGAGAGAAAACCACTGAAGGGGAAAAGACGCGCGCAGAAGAAGGAAAAAATCTAAAATCTCCCGGAAGAGGATCACGGTATAATTTAGATAATAACTTGAGAGGACAATGCATTTTCACCCTGCCTGACTCTATGAGGGCTTTTGAGTTGCCTAATAAGCGAGCCAAGACACGTCATCGAGGCCATTAAGGCAGAAACAGTGTTTCCACCCACCATCGCTCTCCGTTACTATCCTGTTTCCTTTCCTCCTTCCTTCCTTCCCTCCTCCCCTCCTTCCCTCCTTTCCTCCTTTCCTCCTTCCTTCCTTCCTTCCTTCTTCCCCTTCCTCCTTCCTCCTTCCTTCCTTCTTTCCTTCCCTCCTTCCTTCCTTCCTTCCCTCCTTCCTTCCTTTCCTCCTTCCTTCCTTCTTTCCCTTCTTCCTTCCTTCCTTCCTTCCCTCCTTCCTTCCTTCCTTCCCTCTTTCCTTCCTTCCTTCCTTCCTTTCCTCCTTCTTTCCTTCCTTCCTTCCTTCTTTCCTTCCTTCCTTCCTTCCTTCCTTCCTTCCTTCCTTCCTTCCTTCCTTCCTTCCTTCCTTCCTTCCTTCCCTCTTTCCTTCCCTCCTTCCTTCCTTCCTTCCTTCCTTCCTTCCTTCCTTCATTCATTCATTCATTCATTCCTTCCCTCCTTCCTTCCTTCCTTCTTTCCTTCCTTCTTTCATTCCGGCAGACACGCATGCGCAAACAAGTATACAGTCATGTCGACGATGCACTGAAGTATCTGTGTCCGCCTACAGCACAAGTGTGTAATTATGATCAGGTACGCGTGTCGTTCAAACTGTAATTCCCCCAGCCCTCCTTGCCCCTTTCCCCGTGAGCACTTGAAAGTTTTTATATTTATTTCTCTCTCTCTCTCTCTCTCTCTCTCTCTCTCTCTCTCTCTCTCTCTCTCTCTCTCTCTCTCTCTCTCTCTCTCTCTCTCTCTCTCTCTCTCTCTCTCTCTTTCTTTCTTTCTTTCTTTACTTATTTATGTATCTATTTCTCTCTTTCTTTCTTTCTTTATTTATTTATTTATTTATTTATTTCTCTCTTTCTTATTTTTTTTTCTTTCTTTCTTTCTTTCTTTCTATCTTTCTTTTCTTTCTTTATTTCTTTCTTCTCTTTCTTTTTTCTTTCTTTTTTCTTTTTCTTTCTTTTTGTATTTCTCTCTTTCTATCTTTCTTTTTCTTTCTCTATTTCGTTCTTTCTTTTCTCTCTCTTTCTTTTTATTTTTTGTATTTCTCTCTTTCTATCTTTTTCTTTCTTTCTCTCTCTATTTCGTTCTTTCTTTTTTCTTTCTTTTTCTTTCTTTCTTTTTCTTTCTTTCTTTCTTTCTTCCTTTCTTTCTTACGTTTTCTTTCTTTTTGTTTTTCTCTCTTTCTATCTTTCTTTTTCTTTCTTTCTCTCTTTCATTTTTCTTTCTTTCTTTTTTCTTTCTTTTCTTTTTTCTTTCTTTCTTTTTTCTTTCTTTCTTTCTTTTTCTTTCTTTCTTTCTCTATTTCGTTCTTTCTTTTTTCTTTCTTTCTTTTTCCTTTTTTGTTTATTCATCTATATATTCATCCATTTATTTATTTATTTACTTACTTATATATCTATTTATTTGCTTGTCTATTTATTCTTTTGTTTAGCTGCTCATCTCTTTATTTGTTCGTTTGTTATTGTTTTTGTTTAATTATTCATTCGAATTATTATGTAGTTAATTAGTTAGTTAGCTAGTTAGTTAGCCATTTATTTGATAAACTATTTGTCTGCTTATTTATTATGATTTTTTTTTCTATTTCCGTTCTTTTTCTTTCCTCTGTCTTTATCATTTTTCATTTTCCACATTTCATAGCCTCTAGATCTAAAATCGTCTTTATATATCAGCGCTTGATTACATTAAATCAGCAAGAAAACCTTCAGCTAAATGAAATAATTTTTACCCAGAGTGATAAGTAGAGTCTACAGCCTATTTCACGGGAAAAGATTAATTGACCATTGGCAACCCTTTTCACAATTGCCTGAGTGGAAGACTGAGAACAAGATAGATGCACGAGTATGGGATGAAGAGGGCATTGGACAGAAGGGAAATGTCTGTCGAGCAGGGGAGGGAGACGACAAGAGATGGGTGTGAGTGGAGAGGGGTTGTGAATGGACGATGAACTGGCGCGATTCGAAAGGATTTCTCCTCGTCTTCTCTATTTACGCATTAGAGGGCGAGGAAGGATGCTCACCATGTAAATGAAGCGGTGGGGTTAAACTATACTCGGCTTTCGGGCTCTGTTGTGGAGGTGTGTGCTACAATGTTTCTGATCCAGGAAGCGGACGGGGCACAGAAATGGCCGTTCATCCATGACGAGCTAAGATGAGAAGAAGGCAAACGGGTGTTGGAAGGATGTGGGATGGGCGAAGGGTAGATGAGAGGAAAGAAGACTTCTGTTATATTAATAGCCTTTATCAATAATGATTTGAGTCTCTAATCAATTATATAGATATAAAACGGACCATTCCATGTCCCGAGATTACGGTACTGTGTATACAACAAACAATAAAAAATATCAGAAAAAAAATTTGATAACATTCCTCAACGCAATGCGGTCTTTGGTGATTGTGGATATTAAGTCTCTCTAAAAGGAAGCATAAAATCAAAATTGTGTGTTGAAAGCTGTGATCATCTTTATCCCGTGAAATACTGTCGCCGATCATTTCTTATTCCCTGTAAGATGAAGCACACTTTAGATGTCTATATTTAGATTTTATATTATTTTGATTTGTTTTATTTATTTTATTTTATTTTATTCTATTTCATTTTATTTTATTTCATTTTATCCTATTCTATTTTATTCTATTCTATTTCATTTTATTTTATCTTATTTTGTCTTATTTCATTTTATCTTGTGTCATTTTATTATACGTATGTTACTTTATACTATCTTATTTTAATTCATAATATTTTATTTCATTTTAATTATTTATTTATCTATTTATCATATGTACATATATGTATATATATATATATATATACATATATATATATATATTTATATATATATATACATATATATATATATATATATATATATACATATATACATATATATATATATATATTTTTTCTTATGTTAGATTCCATGTACATATATATATATAAAACATGTATATATATATACATATATACATATATATATATATATATGTATAATATATATATATATATATATATATATATACCTTTTTTCTTTTCTTTTTTATCTATTTATGTTAGATTCAGGAAAGCCGCGGGTCTTCTGAAAGAGAGACTAGAAGCAACGGATTGATTGATTGATTTATTTCTTCTTCTTTCGTACTGTTTCTATCTCTCTCTCTCTCTCTCTCTCTCTCTCTCTCTCTCTCTCTCTCTCTCTCTCTCTCTCTCTCTCTTTCTCTCTCTCTCTCTTTTTCTCTCTCTTATTTCCTTCCTCAACAAAGCTTTGTAACTAAGACTTTTCGCACACAGACAGGACATTCCAATATCAAAAGGTCCCTAACTACCCAAAGTCTCATCTGGCCAAGTGCCTGCTAAGCATAGGCTGACGTAATAGCGAGTGTCGACGATCGACAGGGTTTGGCGTTGCTATCTACATAATGTAACCCTCGGAACCCGTTTGTGGAATCGAAGGGTGTGCCTCCTCCAAGCCTTGGTCTCACAACAGTCCTTGTTACAAATGTTTAATAGACGAAATTAATGTACATTTGAAGCTTATTTAGCCCCAGTAACTCTCCTAACCTATCGTCCAACACGTATTCAGAACCTTTGGTCTGAAAGCAAAACGGATTTCAGGCAAAGAAAGAAAGAAAGCAGAGCAACTTCACGCGACATATTTGGGGTTTGACGAGTTATAGGTACGATGATGGGTGAGCACGCCGAGCATCGATGAATCATTCGGATAACGGAATTCAAGTGCGTTGGAGGGGGATCAGATTCCTTCTCTCATCGTCTAAAACAATCGGATTCCCTATTCGCACTTGTTTCCTCAATTGCCAACTGAGAGGATTCAAGGATGATGAATAAAATCACCTGTAGTCGGACGGGAACAGGACCATCAGTTACGGGAGTAATTTCTCAAGATGGACAACAAGGAAGGAGTACCGATGATAAATGATGATAATCTATAACGATAAATAATAGATAATGAAAGATAAATGATAGATTATGGATCATGAATTGCAAATAAAAAAGTATGAGTAATAAACAATGGCGTAGATCAAGTTGAAGATTATTTATTATTTCAAATTACAAGTGATAGGCAGTAACGATACAGAATGATAGATAGATGAATAATGATGATGAAAATGAGCAACGAATTGTAGCCTTACAGGAGTGTGATAAGACAGAATTCTTGTAGTTAGTCAGAAGTGTTATTTTTCACGAGAGCAAAAGGTGAGGTGAGGTGCGTGTACGACATATTTGACGAATCTAGCATATTTAGAAATAGAAAAGAAAAATAGATTTTGTTTTATCTCTCCCTCACTATTATCACCAATGTCTTTATATCTATTTGAAAGCCACCTATCCAACAAGTGATTTATTCCAATGTTTTATATATACACATATATATGTGTGTGTGTGTGTGTGTGTGTGTGTGTGTGTGTGTGTGTGTGTGTGTGTGTGTGTGTGTGTGTGTGTGTGTGTGTGTGTGTGTGTGTGTGTGTGTGTGTGTGTGTGTGTGTGTGTGTGTGTGTGTGTGTGTG
>NC_134790.1:24587139-24594639 GCF_046742065.1 Oratosquilla oratoria
CACCTACTCAACTCCCATTCACCACCCCTCCCTCCATCCCTCTTTTCTTAGCTCCTCCTGCATCTCGCCCACCGCCCTGGGTCAGAAGCAATGCAGCAAGATACAGCACATCCACAGCATAGCCGTTCATTTAATACTCTTTCATCAACCCTATCTCCCAACTCCTTTTCCACCTCTACCGTATTTCTAAGATATTTCAATGCTATCAGTACAACCTCTTCATACAGTCTCCTCTTAGCATCCATTAGCAAATGTCTATTTCTCATTACACTGTTTAATCCCCCGAGGCATTTACTTTTTCTCTTAACCTACATTCTACATCCACCTCCACTCTCCCTTTCCCGCCACATGCAGCCCCAAGTATCTAAATATATCCATATCCTTTACAAAGGATTACAAAGGCGGAGCATGCCTACAGGAGACTTTTTGGTCCATATCTAGGTCAGATGTGAAAAAAAATCATATGATAATAAATGAAAACTATAATAATGTAAATAACAAATAAAATACATAAACAAATGTATAGGTATAGTTAAATAATAAACAAACAGGTAAATAGTAAATAATAATGAATTGACATGTAACTAATAATAAATGAGAATCAAACAGACAATTGATAACAAAACAAAAAACAAATAATATAGAATAAATTATAATCATTACAGCACCTTGCTTAGGTGTTTATCTAAATGACTCTTAAAGCTTCGAACTGAACTACATTGCACTACCCGTGCAGGAAGTTTATTCCATTCATTAACTACACGGTTGGCGAAGTTGTTTCTACCCACTTCCAAATTGAATCTATTTCCGGACAGTTTGAGACCATTGTCTCTTATCTGATTCTCATTCAATGTGAAAATTTGGTCACTTTTGATGTTGTCAATTCCCTTTAGAATTTTAAAGACCTGTATCAAGTCACCTCTGAGTCTACGCTTTTTTAGGGAAAACAGATTCATATGTTTTAGTCGATTTTCGTATGATTTATTTTTTATATTTGGAATCAGTTTTGTGGCTCGCCGTTGTACTTTTTCCAGTCTGTCAATGTCTTTAATGAGATTCGGTGACCATACGGAAACAGCATATTCCAAATGTGGACGAACTAACGATTTATATAGCTTGTTTATGAGTGATGGACTTTTGAAGTCAAAAGATCGCGCAATCAGTCCTAGAATCTTATTTACTTTCTCAGAGGCTGAAATACACTGCTTGGATGATTTGAGATCGTTACTGATAATTACGCCGAGATTTTTTTTTTTTTCACTATTCACTTTTGTTAATGAATTTCCAAATAACTTGTAATCGTACTTACTGTTATTTTTACCTATGTGCATTACCTTGCATTTGCTTGTGTTAAATTTCATTAGCCACTTTTCAGACCATTGCTGTAATTTATCTAAATCTTCTTGAATATCTAATTGGTTTAAGTGATCATTTGCCATTCCGCACAGTTTTGTATCATCAGCAAATTTGGAAACAGTAGATTTTAGTCCATGGTCTATATCATTTATATATACTATGAATAGAAGTGGCCCAAGAACGGAACCCTGAGGAACTCTACTTGTAAAAATTTTCCATCTAGAGGTTTTTCCATTAAAACAACTCTCTGTTTTAGATCATTCAACAAATTACTAGTCCAACTTAATAGGCTACCACTTATTCCGTGCGAAGCTAATTTAGTAAGTAGCCTTTCGTGGGGGACGGTATCAAAAGCTTTTGCAAAGTCTAGATATATTAAATCTATATTGTTTCTTTTGTTATAATTCGAGATAACTGTGTTGTAGAATTCGAGTAAGTTAGTCACGCAAGAACGTTTCCGTCTGAAACCATGCTGGCTATCATTTATCAAACGGTTACTTTCTAAATGATGTTCGATAGCATCTCTGATGATAGTTTCCATTATTTTTCCTACGATTGAAGTCAAAATTATAGGCCTATAGTTATTTGGTTTCTTTTTGTCACCTTTTTTGAATATGGGAGTAACGTTAGCTAGCTTCCATTCTCTTGGGACATCTCCGGATATGATGGATTTCTTGAAAATAATTTCTAATGGAACAACAATCTCATTTTTCATTTCATTTAAGATTCTTGGATGCCAACCGTCAGGCCCTGGTGATTTATTAACTTTGAGTTTCTCTATACACATTTAAATTTTTCTTTTGTTATATTCACCGAAGTAAGTTTACCCTAGACTTTTCACAGGTTTCAGTTTGGAGTTCACTTTGAGGTGTTTCGTTTACGAATGCCGAGCTAAAATAATTGTTTAAAATATTACACATTCCTTCATTTGAATATTCAAGTTGACCGTCAGTAGATAATAGTGGACCAATGTGATTCCTAACAGTCTTTTTATCTCTAATGTAATTATAGAATTCTTTGGGATTCTCTTTGGATTTATCAGCAATGTTCATTTCGTATTTTCGTTTTCTTTTCTTTTTTATTATCTTTTTTAAATCTCTCTGTATTAATACATAACTTTCATAGTCATTAGATGCACCCGAGCACTTATATTTCTTATAAGTCTGTCTCTTTTTAGCAATACTTTTTCAATTTCTTTGACGAGCCACTTTAGGCGAGCCTGATTATCCCCTTAATACTCACTTCCAATTTGCTGCCATTCTCTCCTCTTGTACATCTCATTTTACTTTTACCCACATTTACCTTCAACTTCCTTCTTTCGCACACCTTCCCATATTCTGTCACTAACTTCCTAAATCCGTCCTCTGATCCTTCTACAAGGACAGTGTCGTCAACAAACAACAACTGGCCTACCTCCCACTTTTCTTCATTTTCTTTAACCATCTCCAATCCCCAGCCCATTACCTTTGCATTTACTTCTTGCCCCACCCCCATCCATGTATAAATTTAACAGCCAAGGCGACATGACATATCCCTGGCGAAGTCCCACCTTTACCTAAAACCATTCAATCTCTCCATTTCTAATTCTAACACAGGCTCTACTACTCTCGTAAAAAAAATTGACTGCTCTTAACAGCTTTCCCCCTATCCCATATATCTGCAATACTTTCCACAGAACCTTCCTGTCTATCCTGTCATAATCCTTTTCCAAATCCATAAAAGCCCCCCCAAAAAATCCTTACCCTTTACTGAAGCTTTCTCACCACATAAATTTGATCCACACAAGCCCTACCTGTCCTAAACCCAAACTGTTCCTCGCCAATTACTCCCTCTGTTCCTCTCCTAATCCCCTCAGTAAAAAAATCCCTTAAGCCTTCCCAATTACACTCAACAAACTGATCCCTGTGAGACTTACTACACTCATGCTTGTCCCCTTTCCCCTTATAAAGTGGAACTATATAGACACTCTTCCAATCCTCCGGCACTCTACCCTCTTCTAGACAAATATTAAACAACCTCACCAGCCAATCCACCATCACTGTACCTCCCTTTTTTAGACACTCTGCATGACACCCATCTAACCCAGGTGCCTTACCTGCTCTCATCATTTTGATAATTGCTTTCATATCATATTTTCTTATTTTTCACCCATTTTTCATTCACCACTGTCAATTTCTTAGCGCCTCTTAATGCAATCATCTCCCCCCATACTCCTTCACATTTAGCAACTCCCTAAAATACTCTGCCCATCTTCCTCTTACTGCCGCCTTTTCCAATATCATCTCTCCATCTGCACCTTCTACCTTTTCTTCTCTGCTTGATTCGCCTCCCCTTCCTCTCTTAATTTCCTTCCAAAACATCTTTTTATTACTTTTATCAAAAATTTCTGTCATACTTTTCCCCTTTTTACATCTGCCCTCCTCTTTGCCTCCTTTACCTTATGCTTTATTTCTCTTTTTTTTTATATACCTCTCATATTATTCTCTCGTCCTATTTTGCAACCAGTCTGTGAATGCTCGTTTTTTCTCTTCCACTGCTTTCTTTCCTTCATCATCCTATCACTCACTACCTTTTCTTCTAATTCCCCCATCTTTCTTGTTCCACACACCATGGTTACACACCTTGTGATTCCCTCCTTGAAACACTTCCCATTCCTCCTCCACTTTTAGTTCTACTCTATCCTTCATTTCCCCCATTCTTCTCGTAGCTTTTTCTTGTACTACTTCTCCTTTTCCTACCCTAAGCACCTCCCTACTTTCTGTTCTTTTCCTCTTTCTCCATCTATCTTCCACTTTCAACTTACTTTCCTCCAATAAATGACCTGATATTCCCCCACTCTCTCCCCTAAGAATATGTACATCCAAAACTTTCCCTAATCTTCTCCTGGGTACTACTATATAGTCCATTAAAGCCCTGTCTACCACCCTTCCATCCACCATCCTCTCCCATGTATACTTATGCTTGACTTTTTTTCCTAAACACTGTGTTAGCTAGAATCAACTCTCTTTCTGAGCACATCTTTACCATCAATTCTCCAATATGATTTTTCCTGACATCCCACACCTCCTAACCACTCCGTCTACTGATTCATCTATCTGTTTATTTATTGAGATCTCCCAATACCACTACATTGACAGTTCTCCCTAAAATCTCTATGCACTCATTTAGATATATCCAAAAAGCCTCCTTTTACTCTACACTCTTCTCACATACAAGACCCACATCTCCCTTCCCAGTTTTACCTTCATCCACATCAACCTTGAAGAAGCCTCTTTCCATTCCACCACACGCTTACCTATCTCTTCACTTACTAGTGTAGCCACCCCTTCTATCCCTCGTCCTCTCTTCACTCCCGACACCTTCCACACTACACTCCCAAACTCAAGCCCATCCCATCTTTCAACTTAGTTTCACTCAATACCAACACACCCATCTTTCTTCTCGCAAACATACCGCATCTGTACCACACTCACACACATTAAAAGCCCCAGACCCTCTTATGCCTTTACTTTTTTATGACTGTTCCCTTTGGGGCTACAGAAAGCAGTATGCCTAGTCCTATCCTCCGTTCCGTTTTAGTTGCCTTTTACAACTCAAGTGGGAATAGTCGGTGGCAGTTCTTTCTCCCCTACCACAGAACCCTGCGAATATGGAAATGCACATTCAGAAAAGTGGTAAGCAGTGTGAGTGGGCGGACATCATAATGGAGGGACAGTCGCAGTATAATAATTTCTTTTCTTAATTGAATAAGTGTAATCGGAATTCTAAAAAGGGAAATTGTTTTCACTCCAACTGTCGCAAGGGAGGAGTAGATAGTAAATGTTATCTATTTGTTTGTTTGTTTTATCTATCTGTTTATTTATTCATGTACTAATATTCTTATTCATATATCCATTTATTAATGTATGTACTCCTTATTTATCGATTTAGTATTCTTTTCTTTTCTTTTTCTTCATCCGACCTCGCTATGGATCACAAGGTCTCCTGTCGGCCATCTTTGTTTCTCATCGTAACTGAGAAAAAACCGAAGTCGAAAAACAAAACAACTTTTCCATTGCCAGGAGACCAAACCTAAACGAATGTGACGACTGGTCCTTATACGTCACCAGTACCTTGGCCTCCTTCCTCCTCTTCCTCCTCTTCCTCCTCCTCGTTCTCCACCTCCTCCTCCTCCTCCTCTTCCTGCGTGGCAAGGACCTCGGCAATACTGGTTTTATATCCTTGGCAAGGCTGCGTCATTGACCTTGATGTTATTTGCTCGCCGTGGTACGAAAGAAAAAAAAGTCGTCTTTCTGTCCTCTTTTACCGAAGCCATGGGAGCGAGAAGAGGAGCAAGACTTTTGGCGCCATACTCTACGTGCCAGCGCGACTGTATTGCTCGAATGGTGAAGTATTTGTGTGTGTGTGCGTGCGTGTGTGTGTGTGTGTGTGTGTGTGTGTGTGTGTGTGTGTGTGTGTGTGTGTGTGTGTGTGTGTGTGTGTGTGTGTGTGTGTGTGTGTGTGTGTGTGTGTGTGTGTGTGCGTGTGTGTGTTTGTGTGTTTATGTGTGTATGTGTGCACGACATTAGAGTTTATTTTGTTGAGAATAAATATGTAAGACGTGGTTTGACTGTGTTCGGTCGTGATGACGTCATGTCGTCTGGGTACTGAAGCATTAACTTCGTAACATCTTCACATCTAAAGTTTATTCCTTCATGCTATTTAAGTATCATGTAACTGCTGTTTATATAATATCAGTAATGATATGTCAGCCTCGAATAAATATTATCATAATTGTTACTTGATATATCAGCTATTCAAATGTCTTGCTTAGTTGGGAAGAATGATGAGATAGCGGTACAGCAATCTAGTACTTTTGATTCAACTTTTTGTTAAGAAAAAACAAAAAAGATCGACAATGAGTAGTTTTCGTTTTTAGTTGAAATTCCTAACATATCTTTCACTACCACTAACATTACCATCACTACTAAAATGCAGAAAAAAAGACAGACAGGTAGACAAGCACGCAGGCAGACAGACAGACAGACAGAATCAGAAGACAGTTAGAAAGATATACAAGCAGACAGGCAGAAGGCACATTGACAAGCAGACAGGTAACCAGCGTTTCTGTCCTTGCAGACGACAATATTGCAAAGTGGAGGTGGACAGATCCGCAAAGGTGGTCAAGGAGAGAGACTGAGGGAGTAGCAGAGCGAAGGGAAAATTAGAAATATAAACGTGATCAGCATCTTTTTTTTTTATGGAGACAAGTCTCCAACCGTGGCAAAAGGCAGACAAGCAAAAGACAAACAGACAGGAGAAAGACAACCCAAAGACAATCAGAATACAGATCAACAGGCAAAAAGAAAAAAAAAATCAGACAGACATAAAGGCAGAGAGACAGGCAAAAGACGGCCAGAAGACAGACAAACAGAGAAGCAATCATTCAGGCAGGACAGACAGACAAATAGACAATGTCGCTATCACTTCAGCACATAAAGCTAACCAACAGAACTGAATCTAACCCATACTATACGGTAACCATTCAAATAGACATTTTATGTTGTTGTTGTTGTTGTTGTTGTTGTTGTTGTTGTTGTTGTTGTTGTTGTTGTTGTTGTTGTTGTTGTTGTTGTTGTTGTTGTTGTTGTTGTTGAATGAATACAATCGTGAACAACAAGAAATAAGTTTGCATGAATTCAATGCCCCTAATGATACAATCTTAAAATTCCAGTTTCTCTTTCTGAGAAAAAAAGAATTGTGTACAACCAGAATAAGGTCATAAATGGTCACAAAAGATCCCTACCCCCACACACACCCTTGGGTGAATAAAATCCCCTGGCGGCAGACGGAAAAAATAATATCGTGAATTGCTGTGTAATAACATAAGAATGGAGGAGACTACAAGAGAACGTAAAGCCTACACTTGGCAGTTCCATGTCCCTTACGACCTGTATCCCTTTCCATAAAGTTATTTAATCTTGTTTCAGTGCTCACTGCATGGTCACTAAGTCTATTCCATTCATTAACCACTATGTTGGTAAACCAATTCCTGCCTATTTCCTTCTTAGACCTAAATTTGTCCAATTTAAATAAATTTATATGAATCTTGCCCTGCGCTACCCTTGTTAAAGCCCTTGACCCGTTTGAATACATCGTCTTTCC
>NC_134790.1:24599639-24609639 GCF_046742065.1 Oratosquilla oratoria
TGAGATAAGATGGACAGAAAATATATATATTTCGACCACTATATGTGGTCCTCTTCAGCATAATGATACATGGTGTGGAGTGTAAGAATAAATATAGCTATGAGTGGTACATTTGGGAACAGGAAAAAGGAGGACTCAGGCTATATGTCCTTCATGAGGTTGGGGCAAAGGCTGATTGATAGTGAGGTCAAGTTCGACTGCTTTAGAGATGGATTTCTTAGCAGCCATCCAAGTTATGCAGTCTGGGGATCACTGGCCTTTAGATGGCTCATAAGAATTCTCTCTCTAAAGCAGCCCGACTTAACCCCACCATCAGTCAACCTTTGCCTCGGCCTCATCAAGGTCATATAACCTGAGTCCCCGCTTTTCCTTGTCCCCAAATGTACCCCTCTTAACTATACTTATTCTCACACTCCCCACTATGACTTGTATCGTTCTGCTGAAAAGGACCACAGATAGTGGTCGAAATATACAGATTTTCTGTCCATCTTATCTCATTCTCCGACAGTGGGCTATAGTCTCATTTTACAAATATGCCACTACATTATACCTTCCATATACCTATATATATATATATATATATATATATATATATATATATATATATATATGTATATGTATATATGTATATATATATATATGACATATATATATATATATGTATATATATGTATATGTATATGTATGTATGTATATACATATATATATATACAGTATATATAATATATATATACATATATATATATATATATAAGTATACTGTATATATATATACATATATATATATATGTATATATATATATATATATATATATATATATATATATGTATGTATGTATGTATACATCAACCTATTTGGGGCATACCCCAGGGAGCGCGTTGCTTCACTCACACGCCGACGCCAGTTCCCACGGTCTCTATGGGAAAGCTCTCATGCAGCCACCCCTCTTTCACACTCCAAACAACTCTCGACAGGCTCGCTCAACTTCCCCAGCCAGGAATTTTGAGGGGGCGTTCCCTTCGTCTCCAACATCAAGGGTTTTCTCTTGTAGAGGCAGGATCAACGTCAGGGAAACATGTCACATACCCATGCAGCCGGAATTGACGCTCACGAATTACGCCCGTAATTTTTCTAGACAGAACCTCACAGGACAGTCACTGGTTTCAGACGAATTCATCCCAGTGAAACGACATGATTTTCCGAAAGCATTTAGTACCAAAGTCATCGAGATGCCTCTTCGAGTCAGCATTCAGTGCCCATGACTCGCGGCCGTACAACAAGACACGGAGCACAATTGACTTGGTTTCGAATCTTAGATTTTCTGCAATAAATAACGACAACGCCATATAATCTTGTTGAGCGAGTCAAATAGCATCATGGGCAATGCCAATCCTCGAAGTACTTTCTGACATGACAAACCATTGTTATGCAATAAACTGCCAAGGTATGTAAAGCTCTCCAAAACTTCAATATCCTTGCAACATGCATGGACAGATTGAATTGTGTCGTACAGTAAGCTACCAAACTCGCTCCTCAGAGTAGATTAAATTTCATAGCTAAACACAAGTCCATTTCTGGCATTTCTTTACAGTTTAGAATGTACTTTTCGTGCATACATATATACTTACATACATACATACATACATACATACATACATACATACATACATACATACATACATACATACATACATACATATATACATACATAAATACATACATAAATACATACATACATGCATATATACGTACATACATGCATATATACGTACACACATACATACATACATGCATACATACATACATGCATACATATATATACATATATATATATATATATATATATATATATATATATATATATATATATATATATATATATATATATATGGATTAACTAGCACTCTCACTGGGACTCGAATCCTTAGCTGTGCATTTTACATACACATATACATATACCAGAAAGTCTTTTTCCTCTCTATAATTAGGTGAGAGGTTCAAAACATACAATACCTCCCCAATCCAAATCCCTTTCCAAACCCATACAAAAACCCATTCGTTGTTCGTCTCTTTTTAGCACGTCGTGGGTGTGGGGGTCATCCCTGGCTCCCGCCGCGCTGCTCGGGTCCCAACCAGCTCCTTTTAACATACAAATCGGTCGAGTGGGATGATCTAAGCCGTTGTGGCTTGTTGTTGGCTGTAGCAGCGTCTCCCTTGTGAGTCATTAGATTCGAAAGCTTATGAGAGTGTTTTAACCAAGGGGAGATGGTGGTCCTTATACAATGCTCTGGCTAATTCAACTTGCCCATCATCTGGGTGGATCCGGCTCCGCCGCACAGTGGGACACCGGCCTTAGAGCCGTGCGTACAGTGTCTAGGGTTCGAGTCCCTATAGGGAAGGTCACTTATCCAAACCGTCGAAACGAGTTTGGTGGCTTCCCTTGACTGAATGAAATTGAAGATGTATAGAGAGAGACAAAAGTATCTTCCCAGGTTTGTCCGAGGGTGGCTGAAACGTGGCGAAACGTTATGAGAATCGGCTAGAGATGTGGTGAAAAGCACGGTTGGTCTCTAGCTGTTTCCCATAATGCTTCACCATATTTCATCTATCTTCGGACAAACCTGGTAAGACATTTTTTTTTCCACTGTACATGCTAAGCAGCAGTACAATTCCAACCTAACCCTTCTGTATCGCTCTTCTCTTTTGCTTCCCTCTTCTCTAAATCACAAATTTAAGGGCACTGAAACCCTCATTTACAAAATATAATTACATTAAACGAATAGCAGTTACAGGATCTCAAGTGAGCAGAGTACAGACTGAATGACATGCGCTCAGGCAGGCGAGCTTCGGTCCGCATAAGAAAGTATATAAAGTGGGGCAAGGATACACATTGGAGGCTGGTGGCGTGATCGGTAGCGTGCTGGTCTCGCATTTGCTTAGTTATGGGTTCGAACTTCGCACCTTTCCAAACAGTCCAAGAAGCGCATAGGAGAAAGGTGACGGCTGCGGCCACAGCTACTCAGCGCCTCCTGTCGTATGTTCTTAATAATTCTTTGAACACCTAGAAACGCCCCATCGATATGGAAGACACTCACACATCATGGGTAGTTACCATTTTGAAAATATAAAAAAAAAACTGTGCCCTTTACGAAGAAGGAGGGTCACGTGCAAGTGAATGAAATAGCCTGGTGTGAAGTAGACATTAAGGAGAAAGTACTACCGAGAACGGAAGGAATTCATTTCAAATTATCAATCTTTGACACAGATTTATTATATATCAACGTTTCGACAATACCTACTCATTCTACTGTCTGCACTCCCGCGCAACGCTAAGCTGATGCCTTCGGCTGCCGATAGGAGCCTCCTGGTGTACGCTCCCCATGTTGCCGTTTCCTGGGCAGAGGGTCGGGTGGTGCTGAGGTAAAGGGAGCTGAACTAGTGTCACGGATGTTTACGTAAGCGTGTAAGCGTGGTGAACCAGTGCGCTGTGCATACCAATGCACTCCTCTATCCTCCTCATTGAGATGTGCTACTGAACCTCAGCCTGGCCCTTGTGGACAAGGACGATGTGTGTGTGTGTATGTGCCTGTGTGTGTGTGTGTGTGTGTGTGTGTGTGTGTGTGTGTGTGTGTGTGTGTGTGTGTGTGTGTGTGTGTGTGTGTTTGTGTGTGTGTGTGTGTGTGTGTGTGTGTGTGTGTGTGTGTGTGTGTGTGTGTGTGTGTGTGTGTGTGTGTGTGTGTGTGTGTGTGTGTGTGTGTGTGTGTGTGTGTGTGTGAGTGATTCACCATGGTCTTTGGATCACGTATTGGACTCGTGCTCGACAGCTATTTCCCTCCCGGAAGAGAGCTCAGAGCTCGTATGACTGATCCATGGGTAATGCTATGACTTTACACACACACACACACACACACACACACACACACACACACACACACACACACACTCACACACACACACACACACACACACACATACACACACACACTCACACACACACACACACACCCAACTCCGCACTCACGAGACTTGGTCGGCAACTACAAGAGTTCTAAAACCTAAAGCACCTTGTAAATCCTGCCGACTGGGAACGCAATAGTTTCTCAGGAAATATGCTTGCACTTTAAAACATATTTAACAATTATGCATATTAATTCGTGAAATCTAATCATCATGACTATACGTAAGAATATTTCTGCTTTAATGTTATTGTGACGGCAGTAAGGTTCGCTGTAGCAGGTGGCGGATACACAAAACTTATTGCAATTGGCAAGGTCGTGGAGACTAACTAGTTTACAATCTCAAATTTTACAATGTGGCTACAAGTCCCATTACTACCCATACTCAAACTCCTATCTCAGACATTATAACCATGATTTTGTAAGTGGTGAAGTTTACAATCACCGATCAGACAAGACTGGACCCACGAATCAAACAAGACCGGACTGGACCGACGTCAACAGCGGTGTACTCGTCACTCAAGTCCATCAATCCATCTGCTTTGTGGACACACTTGCAACCACCAAATCTCTCCCACCGACAGTACTACCGAAACCCAATCCATTCAAATCCGAATAGGTAACAAATCCAGTCACAATAGTTAACATGTACACCCCTCCCCTCAATCATCCCCCACATTTCCAAACAACTCTAGGCCTAACATCAACCAACTTGCCAACATCCCCAACCTTATCCTAGGTGGCGACTTCAACGGCAAGTCGTCGGCCTGGTATGTCAACAACCCGGGCACGGACAGAGGCTTCGATTTGCATACACATCTTGATTTACTAACCTTCATGGACAACACCCATAATCACATATATCCCCCATCAAGCTCTTTACACCCCTCCTCTCATAACATCACCCTCTGTTCCCCTTGTTTAGGCCCAACCTCTTTTTGGAATGTGGTCGTAGACTTTGGATCCGATCACTTTCCAGTCATCACCACCACCAAAACATGATATACCCCAGTTGGTCATAGATACACATACACTAATTTCAAAAGAGCAAACTGGAAATCTTTCACTGATGAGACAGAACTACACTTCGAGACACTGAACAGTACACCAATCACAGACATAGACAATGCTGTGCACACCTTTAATACAACCATACAAAACGTAGACAAAGGACACATCCGCAGAGGCAACAGAAAATCACACCACCCAAATTTCACACCAGTAATTCAAGGCCATCTCAAACACTGCGACATATTCAAACGCGTCACCCCGACACCTATCCCTCAAAATATGATAGACCAAATACAAGCACTTAACAATAAGATCAACGATAAAATACCCAAACAAAGAACGCTGAATTGAAAAAAACATTCTTCATCACACTTAATTACGAAACAAGCATTATAAAATTGTACAAGACACTTAATACCATTACACTATCCAACAGTAACACAACACGCTCTCATACAATCATCACCACAACAATCACCCTACCCTCAAACTGACAACAAGCAAACGCTCTCTTAAATCACTTTGCACAGACAAGCCATTTCATCCCTCACCCTGACGACGACGCATCATCCTACGTAAGGAAGACTTCCCCACAGACCCAGACGTCGCACCCCTCACAGACAGTCAGAAGAAGCATATAATCCATAGCCTCAAGCACTCATCCGATTGTGGTCCGGACAACATACTCGTAAGTAGCATCCACCTAAAACATCTCACCTCGGACCACACAGCGTAAACGCACTTACCAACATTCCTAACTACAGTTATTCACACAACACCATACCCATCATCATACCATCCTAATCACATTTCTCTGCGCCCCTCTAAAGTCACAGAACGCTTCACACTACAACTCATCACACCAAGTTCCCCCCTTGCCAAATCGCAACACGATTTTAAACTAGTACAGTCCACAAATGCTCTTCTGATAGATCTTACAAAAAAAAAAAAAACGACGGCGCCAATACAGATAGGCCCCCACATAGAACATTTCTTATAACACTAGATTTTAGTAAAGCTTTTGGTGTCATCCGCCGACACAATCTCACGAATAAAATTTATAACACACACATGTACATTAATACCAAAAGATGGCTGGTCAGTTATTTGACAGGTAGAAGTGCCTATGTGTCATTTAATGGCCAATCATTGCACACCAGATACTTTGGGGTCGGGGTACCTCATTTCTCCGTTCTATCTCCCCCACACTTTAATCTATGCATGCATGGTATACCCACACCCTACACCACCCCAGAAATACAACTTTCTTCTTACGCAGACGAAATAACAATTACATGCACACGCCATAACGCAGACAGAGCCGTAGAAACACTACAGCCATACTTCGACACACAAAATACCTGGTTCACCACAAACAGACTCAAAATGGCCTCAACGAAATCCACAGCCACACCTCTCACCAACTAGACAGCAGAACACAAATACATACAACGTCTCTTTATCAACAACACCCTCGTACCGCACACACATACACCCAAAATTCTTGGCGTAACATACGATACATCCATGTCATTCAAACAATATATAACAAACATAAAGACAAAATGCATATCAAGACTCGACGCGCTTAATTTACTTTCAGGTGCAACATTCAGACAATGCTCAGTGATGAATTATGCGAGCCCCGCATGAGCCCCTAACTTCACTAAGATACACCGCAACACTCTACAGACTATACAGAACAAGCCTTAAAGATAATTATAGGCTGAACAAATACAGCACCTACACCATAAAACGAAAGTCCTCAAAGTCAAGGATCACCTTGACATGAGAGGCACACAGACATTTACCGCAGCTTCCACAAACACAACACACCAACTATACTACATAGCAGAACACCCACGCACGTCAAGAAACATCAAAACAAGACCCAAATACCTATATCACTCCACAACCACCAGACACCAGCTTCCAGAAGTATATTCATAATCATATCTCTCGCTGCTCCGTCAACAAGCTAAAAAACTGACAGTCTGATATCCATCACTTTGAATTCTCCCTCTCCCGAGAGGAAGGAGTCCATCTAGCCAGGCTGCAGTGCGGCCATTCTCCATACCTACTAAGTTTCCAGAGGCGGCTGAATTACTGCGTCAGATAACTGTCCAGGATGTAACGCTTCATCCCATAATATGCAACACGTTATGGAAAACGCGCGCCAACAACACTACCAATACTCTATAAGGGATTTGTGGGAAAACCCAATTCCAAACAAATCGTTCCTCAGGGAAACGGGATTGTTCGACCAGGCAGTCTAGGGAACGACAAAAACAGCAATCATTGATCTCCACACACACACATATCAACTGATATTGGTTCCAGCCAATGCGAACATAGCTTGTCATGGAGCCTAAGGTAATGACAATACGTCTTGTCGCAGCCGCTAAACGTAAGCACAGAAGCGTAGCCTAAGTAATTACTAAACAATATGCTTAATTTAGTTTGTTCAGTCGAGTTCCCCAGTTTAACCAACACTAAAAAATCAAGTGTACTGTTATATGTATGCAGAAACATGGAAGAGGAAAACAATGCATCACTGATGAACGCCAGTCACCTACTCATAAACTAGAACCAAAGTATCATGTGTAGGATGACATAAATATATGATATTCAAATGCTGGAGTAGAAAGAAAATTAACTTCAAAGTGTACGATGATAAAATTCAAACGATGGGATCACTGGCATAAGCAAGATGAAAATTACAGACGTCTTTCAAACGCTCTAGTCAAATTGCTTAATTCAATATGGCACCTCAGACACGTAAATCAAAAGCTAAAATCAAAATATGTGTAGGGTTACATAAATATATCAAATTCAAATGATGAAGTAGAATGAAAATTAAATTCAAAGTGTACGATGACAACCTATGGAAAAAATCCAAATGCTGGTATCACAGACTAGAGTAGGATGAAAATGACAGACGAAATTCTAATTGAAATTCAAATTGTCGGCAGTTGCGAGTTCTGAATTCCAAAGCAGTTTGTAAATGCTGCCGACTGGAATCGCAATAGTCCCTCACGAAATATGCTCGCATTTTTAAATGTACTTGACAGCTATGCAGATTAATTCATGAAGTTGAATTATGCCTAATGTAAGAAAATTTCTGTTTTAGAATGTTATGATGTCAGTAAGATTTGCTATAACAGGTGGTGGATACTCAGAACTCATTGTAACTTACAAGGTCGTGAAGGCTGTAAATAATTTGCAACCACAATTTTTACAATGTGGCTACAATGTCCATTACAATCTATATTCAAACGCCTGTCTCGGGCATTGTAACCATAATCTTGTATCTCATAGCGTCACATGCTAGAAAAGTATGGAACCACTAGCAAAAAGAAAAATATATATTCATGACGAAGTTATGATGATGATTCAAGATTAATAAATAAAATCGCAAAAAAAATAATCCCCTAGAAATTCTGACAGAAAATTACTGTCGTTTCCAGTAAAAAAAAAAATTGTGGCCGCTATACCTAAAAGTAGAATTATTTCTGGTGAAACAAAGCATGAAAAAATTATTGTGAGAGATAATGGGATAAGGCAAAGTTAGTCAATACAGATCCTAAGATTCACTCCTAATCCTACTCCCAACCAGATAGGGAATATATTCCTCACCACTGGCTGTAGAAAGTAGTTGTGACAGAAACTGAGTGTGGCAGAAACTATGGATCGTGGTTGTAATGTCGAATTTAAGGCAGACATAAAACCGTTAACGATTTCTCGTCAATATTTCCTTATTCCATGTATTTTGTTATATATAACAAACAGCACTACGAGTTTTTTACGTAAATAATACGCACATGCGCGTAGAATATTCAAACAAATAATTTTAGTATTTCTTTTGAATTATGATCAATAATACGTAAAAATAGCAAGTATTGTAGAAGAACAATCCTTAAAGTTCAGGGTTATGTGGTTTTCATGAGGACAGCCAGAACCTAAAAAACCAATGAAATATCGAAGCGAGACTACAGACAAGCCCTTCATAAGAAATGATCGTGTTAGTGACGAGTGGTTAGTTGCACCACAAGTCATTTTTCATTTGTTTATTTATTTATTTTCTCTTCGGTCCTTGTTCAGTTATTAAACTTAACTAAACTTAAGTATTTCGAAGTATTATACATTTTTTTTATTTAACTCAAAAGAGACAGAGAGGAAGAGGAAGAGAGAGAGAGAGAGAGAGAGAGAGAGAGAGAGAGAGAGAGAGAGAGAGAGAGAGAGTGAGAAATAGATTCCTGATTGTTGGCCAGAATAGAGTAATTAGAGTGGGCATTTGGCGTGAATAGGTAGTCATGCTTGGAAAATTGCTAAAATAAGTCTTACAAGTTATGATTTTTTTCAAACATAGTCAATTTCTGTATAATTACTGATATCACATATTCACTTACACTGTAACTGCTACTGCTACAACTATTTTACTACTACTACTACTACTACTACTACTACTACTACTACTACTACTACTACTACTACTACTACTACTACTACTACTACTACTACTACTACTACTACTACTACTACTACTACTACTACTACTACTACTACTACTACTACTACTACTGCTACTACTACTAATACTACCACCACTGCTACCACTACTTTAATTATGTTATCTTTGTTATCTTTATCACCATCATTGTATCAGTCTTTATAATGAATATTATTCTCATCACTATTATAATTTTTTTCAAATGTTTTTGCTCCAGAATTATTCCAATTAGGATAATGTGTGCATGTGTGTGTGTGTGTGTGTGTGTCTGTGTGTGTGTGTGTGTGTGTGTGTGTGTGTGTGTGTGTGTGTGTGTGTGTGTGTGTGTGTGTGTGTGTGTGTGTGTGTGTGTGTGTGTGTGTGAGTGTGTGTGTGTGTGTGTGTGTGTGTGTGTGTGTGTGTGTGTGTGTGTGTGTGTGTGTGTGTGTGTGTGTGTGTGTGTGTGTGTGTGTGTGTGTGTGTGTGTGACGGCGTGCGTGCATGCGTTCGCGCATAGATAAAACTACCGTTGTTTCTCTTTAG
>NC_134790.1:24614639-24619639 GCF_046742065.1 Oratosquilla oratoria
CAAGGATGGTGTGTGGAACAAGAAGGACAGGGGGAAATAGAAGAAAGGGTAGTGAATGGTGGGATGAGGAAACAAAGAAGGTTGTAGAAGAGAAGAAGCGAGCATTCACAGATTGGTTACAAAAGAGGACAGGGGAGTCATATGAGACGTACAAAGAAAAGAAAAGAGAAGTAAAGCAAAAGGTAAAGGAGGCAAAGAGGAGAGCAGATGTGAAATGGGGTAGGAGTATGACAGAAAATTTTGAAAGTAATAAAAAGATGTTTTGGAAAGAAATTAAGAGAGGAAGAGGAGGCGAATCAAGTAGGGAAGAAAAGGTAAAAGGTACAGATGGAGAGTTGATAATGGAAGAGACGGCAGTGAGGGGAAGATGGGCAGAATATTTTAGGGAGTTGTTGAATGTGAAGGAGGATAGGGAGGGAAAGATAGCTGCAGTGGGAAATACGAAGAAAATGAGAGTGATGAGTGAGGAGAATGGAGGAGAAATAAGGAAGGATGAGGTGAAGGCAGTTGTAAAGATGATGAAAGCAGGTAAGGCACCTGGTCTGGATGGATGTCATGCAGAATGTCTGAAAAAGGGAGGTTCAGTGATGGTGGACTGGTTGGTGAGATTATTTAATGTTTGCTGGAGAGAGAGAGGGTAGAGTACCGGAGGACTGGAGTAGTGCCTGTATAGTTCCTCTGTACAAGGGAAAAGGGGACAAGTGTGAATGTAGTAATTTCAGAGGGATTAGCCTGTTGAGTGTAGTAGGGAAGGCTTATGGGAGAATCTTAATTGAGAGGATTAGGAGAGGAACAGAAGGAGTAATTGGTGAGGAACAGTGTGGATTTAGGACGGGTAGAGGTTGTGTAGATCAGATCTTTGTGGTAAGACAGATATGTGAGAAAGCTATAGGAAAGGGGAAGGATGTTTTTTGGGCTTTTATGGATCTGGAAAAGGCTTATGATAGGGTAGACAGAAAGGCACTGTGGGAGGTTATGCAGATTTATGGGATAGGAGGAAAGCTTTTGGGAGCTGTCAAGAGTTTTTATGTGAGTAGTAGAGCATGTGTTAGGATTGGAAATGGAGAGAGTGAGTGGTTTGAAGTAAAGGTGGGACTTCGTCAAGGATGCGTTATGTCGCCCTGGCTGTTCAACTTATACATGGATGGGGTGGTGCGAGAGGTGAATGCTAGGGTAGTGAGTCAGGGATTGGAGATGGTTAAAGAAAATGGAGAAAAGTGGGAGGTGAGCCAGCTGTTGTTTGCAGACGACACTGCGCTTGTTGCAGGGTCAGAGGAGGGATTGAGGAAGCTGGTGGCAGAGTTTGGGAGAGTATGTGATAGAAGAAAGCTAAAGATAAATGTGGGTAAAAGTAAGGTGATGAGATGTACAAGGGGTGAAAGTGGCAGTAGACTGGAAGTGAACATTAAGGGAGAGCGACTGGAGGAAGTGGATAGTTTTAGATACTTGGGTGCAAGTGTAGCAGGAAAAGGTGGAGTGAAGGTGGAGGTAGAATGTAGATTGAGAGAAGCGAGTAAATGCCTTGGTGGTTTGAAGAGTGTAATGAGGAATAGACATTTGGGAATGGATGCGAAGAGGAGACTGTATGAAGGAGTGATTGTGCCAACAGCACTGTATGGGGCAGAAACGTGGAACATAAGAGAAGAAGAGAGAAGGAGTTTGAATGTGTTTGAGATGAGGTGTCTGAGAAGTATGGTGGGGGTTACTAGGCTGGATAGAGTGAGAAATGAGGAAGTGAGGAGGAGAACAGGGGTGAAAAGGGATTTGGGAGATAGGGTTGATGAAAGAATATTAGGATGGTTTGGACACATGGAAAGAATGAGTGAAGAAAGACTAGTAAAAGAGGTATGGAAGGCAGATGTGGAGGGAGTGAACATGAGGGGACGTCCTAGGATGAGGTGGATGGATGGGGTGAAGGGGGCTTTGGGGAAGAGGGGAATGTCTGTTGAGGAAGGAAGGGAGAGGACGGAAGACAGAGGTGAGTGGAGAATGGTTGTATATGGATGATGTTGTGACTGCATGAGGAGGAATGGGCGGGGGGGGTGGGGGGTGGGGTAGTATGTGTGAGTAATTTTTGACGCAGCCCGAAGGGATTTCTCCCCGTCCTCTCCTTATATGCAAAGGGGGACGGAGAGGGGGGGTCGCCGATTAAATGAAGCGGCCTTGCTGTGGATGTACTGTGTCTTGCGACACTGCTTCTGACCCAGGGCGGTGGGCAGGGTGCAGGGATGACCCGTCATCCAGGAGGTGCTCAGATGAGAGGAAGGGTGGGAGGGGTGTGGAGTGTATTCAGGGATGAAATGGGTGGGAGTGTTTTTATGCCTTTCCCTTTTTGGCTACCTCCCTTGGAAGGGGGAAAAAGCCTTGGTATATGTATGTATGTATTATTATTATTATTATTATTATTATTATTATTATTATTATTACTATTATTATTATTATTATTATTATTATTATTATTATTATTATTATTATTATCATTATCATTATAATAGTTATTTTTATTAGTACTGTGGATGCTGTAGTTGTTTTTGCTGATGTTGTTGTTGTTACTGCTGTTGTTGTTATCATTATCACTTTCTGTTTTTGAGGGCAGAAAATATATTTTTTCCCTTCGTCCCAAGCCCGTTACCTGACCCTTTTCAACAGCTCATCCTCCTCACTGGCAAGGAAAGCGGACTAAGAAATCCTGTAATTATGAGTCTTAATTTCCGGATGTAATACGGTGGTTCTTTTCTTACCGGAAAGTATGGTGAGATTCTTTCATTTTTTCCATGTTTTCTCTCATTTCTTTTTATTCTTCATCCCTTTGTAACTGCCGTACTGTTTGACTTCTCACCAATATTCCCCATTGACGTTTGTATGTGTCCGAGCAATGAATATGGTCACCTTACTATGAAACCCCTCACACACACACACACACACACACACACACACACACACACACACACACACACACACACACACACACACACACACACACACACACACACACACACACACACACACACACACATACACACACACACACAGAAAGAGAGAGAGAGAGAGAGAGAGAGAGAGAGAGAGAGAGAGAGAGAGAGAGAGAGAGAGAGAGAGAGAGAGAGAGAGAGAAAGAGAGTGAGAGAGAGAGAAAAAAAAATGAGAGAGGGAGGGAGAGACATACACAAGGCCGGATTTACTTGCTTGTGGGCCTTAGGCCAAACTCATCAGTGGGTGTCGAAATTCATAGATATATGGTATATTTCAGTATCCAATATGTGTGTACATATATATATATATATATATATATATATATATATATATATATATATATATATATATATATATATATATATATATCATACAATCTCCATGACCGTTGCGCAGAGGATGGAGGATTGTCATGGAGATTGTATGATTGATGTCACGGTCCACTAGCGAATTATTCACACACAGACACATATATATATATATATATATATATATATATATATATATATATATATATATATATATCGATATCTGTTGTTACTTTCTTCACTGCTTCTAGGGCATCAAAAATAGAAACATTTGTGAACAACGCTGTTATATCGAAGCTTGCCAACTTTTTATCACTTTTTATCACTGCCCTAGAAGCAGTGAAGAAAGTAACAACAGATATCGATGATGATATCCTTCCAGTCCCAAGATCTGATTATATAAAACTTATTTCCATGTGTGTCAAATTTGGATATTTTATGTTTAACAACATTGAATTTAAACAGATTAGAGGTCTCGCAATGGGGAGTCCATTATCTGCTGTCATGGCATGTTTATTCATGGAAGTATTAGAAATGGACAAATACATCGACATCATGGGAAGAGGTACCACTTGGTTAAGGTACGTGGATGACATAATCGTGGTGATGCCAAAAGGAACTAATATAGAAAATAAGTTGAGAAGACTCAACGCTGTGAATAAAGACATTCAATTCACAGTTGAACTAGAAAAAGAGTGTAAATTACCATTTTTAGACACGTTGATACACAGAGGTTCTCAACAAGTAAGTTTCTCGGTGTACAGGAAACCCACCAATAGGGACGACTTTGTCCATTACTTTTCAGCATACAGCAGACGTGTTAAAACGGGTGTTCTAATAGGTTTCTTTCTCAGAGCTTTTCATATCTGCAGTGAAGAACACCTAGAGGATGAACTTACTTACATCAAGAATACCTTTAGGAAGCTGAAATACCCCAGAGGTTTGATCACCAGGACAATGAGGAAAGCCAAGAAGATCTACGATGGCTCAAACGTCCGGACACCGGGAAAGGATAAGTCTCACTTTATTTCTGTCCCTAATTCTATAAACACCATAGCTATTGATGATTATTTGTTAAAAGGTGGAATAAATGTAGCAAAAATATCTTCCAATAAAATAGGAAAAATATTTAAGAAACATAATAATATTCGTAATAATCTCAGTGTCGTTTACCGTATTCCATGCAACGGTTGTCCATCATCTTACTTCGGTGAGTCAGGTCGAGGGATCAATAAACGCTTGAGTGAGCACAAAAACGATCTCAGGGCTCATAGAACATCTAACTCCCTGGTTCGTCACCTGGACAAATGTGGACATCTACCTGATTGGAACAACACAGAAATTCTACACGAGGGATTTGAGAAGAAAATGAGAAAAACTGTGGAAGCTGCACATATCGCCACCAACAAGAACAACAACGACAGAGACGGATTTAAATGCCTCTCGAAAGCAGCAAGTGTCCTAATAATTAAATCGTTAGCCAAAGGGAAAACATGACGCTCATACCTTGGCGGGTTCCTTCTCACTACGAATATAAGAATTGTGATCCGTCTGTAATGCTGTAGTCCTCTGAAGAAGACCAAGTTGGTCGCAACGTTAGGGCAATAAACTCTATTCCTAACACATCTTCGTTTGCCCTTCCCCACCCACATTCTCTCTCATATACATATATGTATATATATATATATATATATATATATATATATATATATGTATATA
>NC_134790.1:24624639-24699639 GCF_046742065.1 Oratosquilla oratoria
ATGTGGTTTCTTCATTACGAAATAAAGTCTATAATTTGTATGTAAATATATGTTTCATCTCTGTCGAATTCGAAATGTGAAGAGAAAAAGATTCATAGTACTGTAGGCGTCCTTAAATTTGAACATCAGTATTATCCACATAAAGTCTAGATGTATTATCCTCGATCCCGATATTATCAATTATATCACGTGATAGATAATACTGCACAATATTACTTATTATGAAGAGGAAGAGTAAGTATATACTTGCTGTAACGTGCAAACATCATTCTCTCCAATGCAGACATTTTAGCCTGTTCGGCTCACCTCCCAGCCTCGCCCCCATCTAGGGACATCCACGAGCCTCATTTTTACGGGCCATTCCTCACCTTTTGGCCTCGTTTCCAGAGGCTAAGGCAGCCTACGCTGATGAATCTTCAGACTAAAGGGAATACCCGTGTTCCAATAACATAACGACGCACAAATATCTAGACCACATCATTCGCCGGATGAAATGTATTTATACAAAGATTATTGTTTGTTTGAATCTTATAAAAACCCTTATGTATATGTAAATTTTGTTCTAGTTGATCCTAAATTATTGTATTCACCTACCATGGAAATGTCTTCACACTCTCCTCCACACCACCCATCCTCCACACTACCCCTCCATCTTTACCTCAATAACAATTATCTTTATCGCATCAGCCAGTAGAAAATATACAGTGTGTCACCGCCATGAAAAGGGTTAATTCTCGATGATACCTTGTATCTGTTTTAGAAGACCTATTCACCCGAGGAGCGAGCTCGGTACAAAATCAGGATCTGTTTTGCCAGTACCCATATTCGCTCAGCAATATACACGTTCATTAACCACTTTCATACGATGACGACTACGTTGGCGCCATGAGGTGCAAGTGGGGTGTATGAGGCGTTAGCGTCATTATCATATTTATTTTATAGTTGTAAATGATTGATCCCCATATTCTGTGAACTGAATTGATCGTATTTTCTGTGGCTATTAATATTCAGAGTGATAGAGAACGAGTAATAGAGCTGTAACTTTATATTTTATAACGCGATTATTGTGATGCATCAACGAATCATCGTACATCAGGCAGGTGATGCTGCCCGCGAGAATTTGACTCGTATTGAAGAGGTTAATCATCTTAAAATACGTGTTTACATATCGGTTCAGTGTTATGTTTACTTTATCATCATGCACTATTGCTATTATTATTATTATTACTATTATTATTATTATTATTATTATTATTATTATTATTATTATTATTATTATTATTATTATTATTATTATTATTATTATTATTATTATTATTATTAATGTTGTTATCATTGTTGTTGTGTTTGTTATTATTATTATTGTTATTACTATTATTATTATTATTATCATTATTATTATCATCACTAATATTATCATTAATATAATTTTCAAAGCATCTCCCATACCCCAGAAAATCGAATTGCCTACCCCTGGTGTAAGGCCATCCACCGCAAGCTGAGACAGTGATTTTGAATCTCCCACAACAAAACATTAAACAAAATAACCACGATTATAAATAGTCCTGCCTTATCGCGAGGTACTCTTCAGTCTAACTGCCGCTAAGTTATCATATTCACCTGAAGCATGACCCTTTCAGTCCACTGAGAACGTCTTCGTAAATAGTGTAGCAAATAAGGTCAGAGGTATTGAGGCTGAGGGAGGGAAAGCGTGATGGACAACAAAGAATTCTGCACTTCCCTTTCAGAGTTGCCCCCCTCCCCTCCTCCGTCCTCCTAAGGGAGAAGAAAGTAAGGCATTGTCCGAGACACGGTCAGAGCCCCCTACATACACACACACACACACACACACACACATACAGACACACACACATACACACACACGTGCGCTTTACCCATAGATCAGCTCATGTTAACTCTGAGCTCTCATACGGGAGAGTAATAGCTCTCGATCACGAGTCGAACACGTGATCTAAGACAGAAGTGGTGAATCCCACGCATACATATACATGCACGTGTACGCATGGCTAGTTCGTGCAGCGGTTAACGTCTCGGGTTTCCACACTTGAGGTACCGAGTTCGCGCCACGTTCCCTGGGGAGAGTAGAAGACGTCGAGACAGGACGTACCCCCTCCCAAGACAAGGCTATGGAACGAAACTAAGTGCTAATGAATGTTATCGGATTTGAATATTCATTTGCAAGAAAGACCTAAAAGAAATGACAATATAATATTGACGAGTGACTGTTAAAAGGTAAATATGGAGAGGTGGGAACTGATAGAACGTGTAATGCTCCACTAAATATAACAATGAAGAATACAGTGACCCACCAGGTTGAAGCAACAGCAGGATTAAGAGGAAATGACACACCAGTGAGACTAGTTTACTAAAAACAAAAACAAAAAACAAAACAATGTATTTTTATGCATGTGTCCCATAATTAAAATAAATTAATTTTTTATAATGTAGCGCATGATATTGAACCAAGAGATGCATTACATAGACACGGCAGATACAGCTAATTTTTTTTTTTTACAAGTTTAAGGAAATTCTTTGAATTAGACTGGAGGAAATTTACAAAGGTTTTCTTAAATCTAGTCACTAGAGAGGAGATTCCAGTCTTCTACCTGTGCAAGGGTGAAATTCACTGTGGTTATTTAAAGTTCAGAGCAAAATTTATGCTGTTTGAACTAGAGCAATGAGTAGTACACACACACACACACACACACACACACACACACACACACACACACACACACACACACACACACACACACACACACACACACACACACATAGCTGTCGATCATGAGTCCAACACGTGATCCAAAGACCAAGGTGAATCACACACAAACACACACACTCACACACACACACACACACACACACACACACACACACACACACACACACACACACACACACACACACACAAGATATGTAATATCTAGATATTCAATAGATCTAGCATTCAAAACAGTTTTACTTTGATTTATTTAGACATTATGTTCTGCTAAGAGTTCTAAAGGTTTTCTCAATCTGGTACAATGTTCTATTTCAGTACTACCACAAATTATATCATCATCTAGATATGCAGCAACACCCTGCAACTTGGCAAAAAGTTGCGCAATAAATTTCCAAAAAGTACCAGGAAATGAAGATAAATCAAACAGTAAGCGTTTATATTCAAACAGTCCTCTATCAGTATTAATGACAAAGTAATCTTGGTTCTGTTCTTCTACAGGTATTTGTAGATAATTATTCTGCAAATCTATTTTTGAGAACAATGTTCCTTTACCTACTACAGATGATAATTCTCCAAACTTTGGTAATGGATATTTTTCACAATAAAGATTTTTATTCACAACTTTAAAATCGCCGCAAATTCTTATTTCTATCTTGTTTTCTTTCAAAATAGGAACAATGGAAACTGCCCGTTCACTATATGAGATAGGTTTTATCATAACACCATTTACTATTCCCTTATAAGCGTACGGAACCGTACGTGTTTCAAAAAAATTGGCTTCACATCTCTTTTAAGATACAATTTAGCCAAAACACCTGAAATGGATTTACTTGTCTCTACACGATAGTTATTAATTATGTCTTCCACTTTCACTTCATCCATTCTCCTGACTCTTCATCTATACCAGTTCTCAGCCTTACTTGGCCCATTCACCCCTTTCACCATTTGTCAGAATGTCATTCCCCCCCCTCCTTTCCAAGATTGTCTGTTTCAAAAGGTGCATTCTAAATAATATGCAAATATTACTAAAAACCCTTTTATTTTTTCCAAATTAGTATATATTTTTCCCAAATTAGTATAAATCCAGCCCAGGTGACAGGCCAGATAGGCCAAAACCTATAATTGCTTTCCTCACCCCGTAAGCTGACTGTGGCCACAAATCACCCCCAGAAATCCCAAAATTCCCCCCCTGGGGGTGAATTTCACCCCTAATGAGAAACCCTGATCTATACCAACCAAATAGATACCCATCAAGTCACGTCCACATAAATTTGTGTTATAAGAACCAACAACATAAAAGGTTTGTACAGCATAATATATATTATATTGAACTTGAACTTCGCCTAAAACCTCTATGTTCCTAATCATCTTAAACAGTAAGATTTTTATGACATGTTTCAATTTTCAAATTCAACTTTTTTGAACAATTCTTTGGTCAAAGTCGACACAGCAGCACCTCTGTCCACTTCAGATGGTACAAGGCCCGTATACAATCGGAAATCAAATTCATCATGACGAAGAGCACTATGTTCTTTCACAGTATCAATTTATCATCATTACCTTCTTCACCATCATTCAGAAGCCTAATGTTTTCTTGCTTTTTCGTTTACTAATTGAAGCTTTATATTCAATTTTCTTTCTATTAAACCTAGGAGAAACTAGTTTTTCCTCTTTACACACTCTCTGGAAATTATCTTTTTTTTATGGGACAAATTACATCTAACGTAAACCTACAAAACTACTATCATGTGAATATCCATAATGGCTATAAACTTTATTCAGAATTTGAACCTCAGACTGTGACATTGTGGACTGCCTAACATAAGCTTTTTCCAACTGTGATTTTTCGCAAAACTTTAACTGAGGTCATTTTCCTTGAATATATATCTAAGACTACTAAGTTTGAAAAATACACTTCTTTTTCTACTGCCGTAAACAATTGGTCTCTCACTCTGGAATCAAAATCTGATCCAAATGCACAATCACTGGCCAGCTTTTGTAGTTCTGCATTTAATTCAATCACAGACTCCTCCTTTCTCTTTTACTCTTGTTGGAATAACAAAAGACTCCAGTGATGGGAAGGTTTGACTACACTGTGTGCTTTCAACCTTTTCAAAATGAGTCAAATTCTCGTGCGCAGCATCGGATGCCCAATGTACGATGCATCACACTACTCGGAACATAGAATATAAAGTCACTGTTATTTTACTCATTCTCTTTCACTCTGAAAAACAATAAACACAGAAAACGTGATCAAACCAGTTTACAGAATCTGGGGACACTCATCTATAACTACAAAATAAATATAATCAAGACGCCGACGGCGGCATCCTCGTATACCCACTCCCGCCTTGTCAACCATATATATATATATATATATATATATATATATATATATATATATATACATATATAAATATATATACATATATATATGTATATATATATACATATATATGTATATATATACAATTATACATATATATACATATATATATGCATATATATATATATATATATATATATATATATGCTTGCTAATAAGAACACGGGTACGTGTGTTCACTTAGGCAAAGTAGACCACTTAGAAAAAAGAAACTACCGAAACAGAGCGTTTTCGTATATTACATTTTCAGTGCAAAAAGTACTTTTTGCACTGGATATAATATACGAAAGCGCTCGGCTTCGTTGGTTTCTTTTTTCCCAGTGGTCTACCTTGCATATACATACATACATACATACATACATATATATATATATATATATATATATATATATATATATATATATATATATATATATATATATATATATATACATATATATATATATATATACGCACACACACATAGACAAACATACACACACTCGGTGGCGCGGTTGGTAGAGTCCCCGACTGTCACTACGGCAGTCCGGGTTCGAATCCTGCCCAGGGCTGAAATAATTTCAGTACCGCTGCGCTTTGAGTCGTTACTCCAACTCTCGTGGGCAGGGAGTTGTGTGTGTGTGTGTGCGTGTAATATCACAGCATTACCTATAGATCGGTCATACGAGCTCTGAGCTCTCCTCCGGGAGAGAAACAGCTGTCGATCACTGGTCCAACACGTGATCCAAAAGACCAAGATGAATCACACACACACACACACACACACACACACACGCACGCACGCACGCACGCACACACACACACACACACACACACACACACACACACACACGCACATATATATATATATATATATATATATATATATAAATATATATATATATATATATATATATAATATATATATATATATGTATGTATGTATATGCATACTGGTATTGTTCAACACATGATCCTGTGTTATTTTTTTCTTTTAACCTTCGCCCCGCTCTCCAACCCAACGCGAGGACAGTCGTTGCCTTTCTCCATTCTTCCACCATAAATATTTTCATTCTTAATAAGACAAGTATTCCCCAAACCTAAAAGGCGCACATTACTATACATGAAGTTGTGCTTCACGTGAATAGGTTTGTTTGGGTTTAGAGAAGGTCAGAAGGGAAAATGGGAAAATACGTCACCAGATTGGGAGAATGTAAATAGTCACGGCAACATGTTTGCACCGAGAAATTTGTTTTGCATTTGCTGGTCCTTGATTATAATTCTATTATCTTGCTTCAGGGACAGTATTCATTCTTTTTTTTTCTTTTTTTCATGGGGAAAACAACATACAAAAGCAGGCTACATCACAGTATTTTTGTACTTTTTGTGATTATGTGAGTCTGTTTTACTTGGAACGACGTGCATCACTATATTTGTGATTTCTAATACAATATTCTTTAGTCACTCAAATTATGTCTTCAGCAATGACTAATTAACATTATATAACGAAAACATCATCCAATACGCTTGAATGATTCACCAAGGGTATTTATTACTAATTGAAAATGCTTCAAATGTTATACGAGCAGTAAAATGTAAGATCGAGAAAACCGCCAAAAACATTATGAAACTCCAGCGAGTGTGTTGCAGTGCTCATTGGAATGATAAATCACCCGCATTTGCGATAAAAGTGGACATCAACACCGGTCAGAATTCTCGTGGATGTAAAGGTATGAGCACAGTTCAGCGTTGTCTGCTGCTGATTTTATAATTCATGGCCCGTAAATGGTGATATTAAGTGTTTATTGCATTTTACTCGTTGGCTACCGAAAAATGTGGGTCTTTTTTCTTTTTTTCTTTTCTTTTTTCTTGAAACTCGAATGCAGTTTCTCTAGTCTTGCTCATCGCCGACGTCATCGCCAATGTCGTTTTCTTTTTCTTCCTTCTCTTGATCTCAGATCTAGTATTGTTATTGTTATTCATGTTGTCCTTCTACATCTTTTTCCTTGTCTTTATATCTTCTATTTATATCATTATTGGCACAGTATCATTATTCTTATTTCTAATATCATTACCATCATTAATACTATCGTAATCATCACCATTATTTTCACCAGTATTACTTATCATTATTTAATTATGTCCCTATTATAATTGAATTTATGATAATTCCTAGAACCACTATCATTATTATTACCTTTATAATTATAATTAATTCTACAATTACCACCTTCACCGCCACCACCAATTACTTACTGTGGGTCTCTCCTTGCGAAGATGAGTTTTAAAACCCTTGTGGAAATAAAGTTCGTGTTTTGTTTTACGTTTTAATAGACACTACAAAAAAACGCATAACTCAGCACCAACTAGACCACATCATATATCTACATTAAATTTTGTATGTTACAACTTTTGTGCTAGAGTCGTTCGAACGGGTACAGCCCACTTCGCATTGTGCTGATTCTTGTCAACTGTTGAGTTCGTTTGAGTAGAAATGACTTTGGTTACGATCTTTCATGTTCCGAATCTCCAAATACCAAATTACACTGAGAAACCGAATGACGAAGTAAGATAAGTTAAACCTATATAAATATTAAACACGTTCTTGAAACCTTCTTAGGGAAGTCTAGAATAATGTAAGCGAAGTCTTCTTTTAGCTATTCAAATTCACATCATTTGACAAGACCCGGCCCAGTGTGAAGCGGTCGATTCCAGTCGACGATGTAAGCGATATGACGTCATTCTGTTATCAAGATGAGCCACGTACAAAAAATGGAAGTAAATGGCAGATATTCAATAATTCAAATCAAGGCCAAGTGTAAGGTGAGCAATTATCAAGACCACCTAATTTACTTACCTATTTGCGTGTGTGTGTGTGCGTGTGTGTGTGTGTGTGTGTGTGTGTGTGTGTGTGTGTGTGTGTGTGTGTGTGTGTGTGTGTGTGTGTGTGTTGTGTATGTACATGTTTAATTCGATGATGGCTTTAGCCTGGTGTACTTTAACTCAAATATTTCAGAATTTGATGCGTTTCTATGAAAAAGTATTGTTTTTACTTCAATTTATTCCCATGACTTCGTGATGTTTATATCGATAAAAGAGATCGATGGACTGCAGCTGCGTGTGAAGACAGTGCCATGGTGAAGGCTTGTGAGAGGTAGAAACAGACAGATGTTGGGCACAATGTATAACGGAATACTAGAAATACTCAATCACTTATCCCCAAAAAAACTAAACACTAATAAGTCTGGTAATTGCACAATACCACTGCCTCCGGTTGTATGGTGATACTATGAGAAATAAAAAGGCTGTCACATACCATTTCACGTTCGACCTGTGTCAGTCATGTTTGATCAAAGGATACAAGTGAGACACGATTTCTTGTGTACATAGGTAGGGCGCAGAAGATAAGTATTCTGTAAAGTCAAATTTGGGTGTTAAATGTCGTAACAATGTTCGTGTTTGACGTGAAGTTTGTTAAGATGCCTGGAGGGCAGTGGGGGTAGATTCTGCACTGTAGTAAAGTGATGTAAATGTTCTGAAGTTGTTCTGTTTTGAATTTGTGATGAAATGAAGAACAACGTTCAGAATTTTCTGATGTGAGTAGTTGTTTGTTGAACATGTCACCTGTTTTGATCCAGGACATTAGTATATTACTGGTTTTACGAAGAATAAAAGGGACGTTGCCCATAATTAGACACTCGATTGCGTTAGGCTTGACGAAGATGACTCTCATATCACCCCCATATAGATGGAAGAGATCAGGCTAAGAATTCAAATTCACTGGCCTTTCAGGCATTGGTGCAATTCCTCAAACGCACGCCACTCAACACAACTGTGTATGCATGACTACCCTATACAACAGCTCACTTGCCTCTGAGCACTTATCCCACTTATTCAAATTCCCTCATATCGTCCTTACTACCAAACCCCAGAAACCCATCCCTGCCCTCTATCATCTTGCCCCATTTCTGTACTGGATTTTTTTTTTTTTTTTTTTTTTTTTTTTAAGGTGTTCCAGCATGTATCGCCAAATTATAGCCTTGTAATGGTCTTGTAATATCGCGATTGTGTTACGCCATTCAAACGGACTGTGCTGCTTGGCACACAAGCTTAAAGCCGAACTTTGAGGTAGTGTCTACAAAGATTTACAAAGGTAGAGCATACCTCCAAGAGACCTTTCGGTCCATAACTAGGTCAGATGTTAAGAATAGATAATTAAATGAAGAAATGAATAAACAAGAGGATCAAAGAATTGGCAGGCATTACTGCATATTGCTTAGGTGTTTATATAATTGAATATTAAAACTGCCTCTGCAGGATGTTTATTCCAATAATTGTTGCTTATATACAGTAAACCTATATCTAATTCATTCTCGCTTATCAAATGTTCACTAAATATAATTTCATTAATATATTTGTTAACTTACAAGATATTTATAAGTTTATTTTTTGGTTGAAAACGTATTTTGAGACTTACCTGTTCACCAAGTGTGGAACCTTTAGAGATATCCGTTGGGGTGTTGGTTACAAAAGAGAACGAGCTGGCAGAATTCCTAGCTGAATCCTTTGCTCTTGTGTACACATCACACTAACTTCATGATCCAGCGAGCCACTAAACCTATCAAAACAAAATAGATATAATCTATACCACTGGCTTCCTCAAAACAGCTTAAACATGTGGACACTGCATCTAGTGCGGATCATATCGATGTAGATCCATAGTTGTTAAAACAGTGAGTATCCATTTTGGAGCTACTTCTTACTTCGGTTATTCCCCAACTTATCTGTGTGGAAGATACCTCGTATCGTTCCAGTTTGTAAAGAGGTCCTCGCACTGACCCCTTGAACTACAGACCATCTAGTCTGACTTCATGTACCTGTAAAATGATTGAGAAGATTGCTGTCAAACAGCTAAATACCTTAGAAGAAAAATAGAATTTATTTATGATCATTAATTTGGTTTTAACCAATTCGATACAAATCAAATTCTCGCGCGCAGCATCACACTACTCGCATTATAGAATACAAAGTCACTTCTGTATTATTCGTTCTCTTATACTTTGAGCACTAATAAACACGGAAAATGATCAAACCAGTTCACAGCATCCGGTGATAACTCATCTTAGAACTAAAAAATAGAATATATAATCAGGACGCCGACACCGGAATCCTCGTATACCCAATCGCGCCTCATAACGCCTACGTAGGCATCATCATACCGCAGTGGTTAAACATGGGCATTCTACGGAAGACCAATGATACTCAGAACGGCACAACCTCCCTACCATATTCCCTCCGCACTGTAGATGCTGCTTTCTTAGATTTTCCGAAAGCTTTTGATAGGGTCGGTCATGCAGGGTTGTTGATGAAGCTAAAGGAACTTGAGATTTATGCGGTCCTCCTACCTTGATTGAATTCTTTCCTAATATGAAAGACTACAAAGGTTTCGATGAAAGGCAGTCATAAAAAGGTGTATCCCAGGGCTTTGATATATAAATTATGTTACTTATGCACTTCCCTGTAATTATATGGTCTTTGATTAAGATTTGAAAATATACGTTGAGTACCATCATAACTCACCCAGTGAACTGAAAGAAGTTATGTAATGCTCACAAGCAAATTAGAACAAATTTCCTTCAACTGCAAAATCAGGTGGACTACAATTGAATGTCAACAAATATGCTTTCCAAAGAGGATCCATAGACTGGAATCAGACTTTTACCAAAACATTTTACTACTTAGATGAACACCACTGAATTTTGATGATACACCAGGACTTGAGATGGGGGTGTTGTAGTAGATTTATTGTTGAAATTTCATAATCATATTGTGGTTATGGACATAACCCGCAAAGCTGGGGGACTCTCTTGCTACCTTCTCAAATGTTCAGTTAACAGATCGCCTAGCTCATACTACGGTTATACAAAACCTATATTAGATCAATCGTTATGTAGATTTGTTTGTAGTCTGCATTGAGTTTGGAGGCGTTGATACAAACGAAGTTGTGGTTTGTTTTCTTTAATCCATCCGTCTAGATTGAACAACATCTCAAATAATTTCACGAGGAAAACACTGGCGGTTGCCACCAGAATATAGAGTTGCTTCTTCGTATCTACCGCTTGCCTCCAGAATGTAGATTTGTTTCTTCAGAGGAATGGTTTGATTTGTTGTCCAGTCTAGACGTAGAGATTAAAGAAAACAAACAACAACTTTGTCTCAAAGCCTCCAAACTCAATGTAGACTATAAATCTACATTCTGGTGGCAGCGGTGGGATTTGAAAAAACACCTCCAGATTCTGGTGGCAAGCGGTGGCTCCGAAGCAACAAAACTACCATTCCTCCGAAGCAACAACTCTACAATCGATTATGCTTCTACTGTGTAAGGTGGTAAGTTGAGGAATCTACGCCAGGAGACGCTGAGGAGTTGCAGTCAAATCCGTCACCTTTGCTCTACACTCTTTAAGGATTTTTACCGCAGTTAACTACAGTCACTACTGGGAATCGGAGGAGTGCGGGATTCGAACCCCCAACTAAGCAAATGTGAGACCAGCATGCTTCAGATCACACCACCAGAACACTACGTGTATCATCGGATATATTATAATCTGGAGTCAAAGGCAATGGATTAGATAAGTGGACCTTGTATCGAGGCGGAACACTTGTCATATTTTCTGCCAAAGGCTATCTTATCGGAACATATTTTATTTAGCATTGGAAATTTATTTGTGGAACATCAACAGTCATCTTTTCTTTTCAATATTTGGGTCCAAAACCATCGGACATTCACAATTTTTCAGTCACGCAGGGTATTCAAAAGTCATCAACTTTTTTTATTTTCCAAAGCTCAATAAACATCTGGTGTCGTGATCGGAAACGTGCTGGTCTCGCAGTTGCTTAATTGTGGGTTTGAATCCCGCACTTCTCTCTGATTCCCACCGGTAACCCTTTGCAACTTACCCCAACAATCCCTAAAGACCATAATAGGTCAAAGGTGACAGCTTCTGCCGTAGCCACGCGCCTTCTGGCGTAGGCTCCTCACCACACTTTACTATTTCTTGGAATTTTCTTATATTTAGATAAATTTAAGCCTAGATTGAACAAACTGTAGGTCCAGTACTATATGAATTTGGCCAATTGCATTGGACAAGCTCTTGAACATACAGTGCTTACATTAGCAAATAGTAATTATTTCGACATAACTTAATTCCACCAAGGGCATACTTACCAGTCCCTACCTTTCGTTATCTGTTAATTCATTATTTCTCTCTCTTATTTTTTTATTTCTTATTCCAAGGTGAAAAGGTCAACCGGGTGAGGATCAAGGTAAGAAATGGTAGAAATATCGCACCAAGCTAAGCTCATATGATATTTACATTCTCCTTTGAAAATATCAAAAATATTAATGTTACCCAGCCTGTGTCTATATTGCAAGAGCAAAATTATTTAAAGATGTCAGATAAGTTGAGAACGTTTCTTTTCTGTTGCATTTATTACGTAATATATCTAAGTGAGGAAATGTCTCAGGAAATAAAATGAACATCTTATCATCAAAATATATATCCCTAACACGAACAAATATATTACGTAACCCGGTATATGTGTGTGACTAAGTTTCTGTGGATGGTAAATTTTCACAACCATATGGCAACTATTGTTTTCGTGTGGCGTCCTATCAACCTTTCCACATGTACTTTATATATATGTATACATATATATATATATATGTATACATATATATATATATGAATATATATATGTAGATATATATAATGTATATATATATATATGTATATAGGTATATACATGTATGTATATATATATATGCATATGTATATATATATATACATATGTATATATAAATATATTTGATATATATATATATATATTCATATATACATATATATATATATATATATATATATATATATATACATTGTTTCCCGTTAGGTGATTTTAATCAATTAAAAGCAAGCACATGTGCATCGAAAGAAGTAATATGTGATTATGTCAGTTCGTCCCGTGGGTTACTTCAACATGTCTGTATACCAACTAAATCAATGATATTATTTAACAAAGATTTATGCGTTTTCTCGACTAACCTCCAGTAATCTTAGGTTCAGGTCTCAGTTGAATTAAATCATTTGGCGTTGGACAAGAGAGTAGTATATAGCGTCAGCCACCCTTTTGAAATACTTAATATTGAAAACTGAACAAAATTGGAGTTTGCGAATGCTCAGAAATGGTTTCAGTCTGTGTGCGATATTTTGGATTTCTCCAGGCGTCAATTGTTATATGTTTGTAGTTAACCTACAAACTACAGCCAAAGAAATGCATAAGTATAGTACGGCTTAATAGATTGTTTCTACCTCAAACAGCGAAGAGACACCTTAAATTGAATATAATCACATGTCTGCTACCAGAAAATAATATGTAAGACATATTCCCGCAGTTTGCAGATTGATTATCATTCACCATTAAACGAACAAAAATATGTAAAGGTCTCAGTACAATTAGCAGAAAAATTCTAGAACTGCAGTTTCGCTTTGTTGTTCACTTACAATGGCATTCAAAACAAATAGACGAAAGATTTTTTTTAAATCATCACTCCTGGTTCCAATTTTTCTTAAAAAATAGTCTAAATAAGAGCCCTTTTAAACGTCGAGGATTTTTTATCAAGTAATACCATCTGGTGGTGTCCAGGAAAAATATACCATAAAAATTGTACGCGCCATGATTGTTAAAAAAAAAAAAAAAAAACGCTGCTTGGCAAACCAACTAGAAGGTACTAGACGTATTTGTAGTGATAATTTCCGGCCGCGGTCCGCCGTTGAAACCACCAAATCATTTGAATATTTGAGAAACGTACTAGATTGCTTTCATCTTACAAATGTGAAAACATTAAATATTTAGTAAGATCAGTTGCATTTAGATTTGTTTTAACCGAAACAGGAGTGGGGACAATTTATAAGCTGAAAAAAAAAATGAAGACGCCAAAGTTTCCAGTGCTGATTTGGAATTCCTCCAGCTTCGACAACAATTGTGCAGAAAAACTCTATTGACGTGGGTGGTCCTTGGCACTGGACCGAGTTTAGTTTATTCTGCAGACGTTTACCATTTTCGTTATTTTCTGATAATACTTTAATATTTCGTTCGCATAAGCTATATTCACTAACATTAAAATGCACATTAAATCGAAATACGAGATATATGATTACATAAATGATAATGTCTGCAGTAATCTGACCTGAACAGAATCGCTCGTTAATATAATACTATATGTTCTTTAAGAAATAATTAAAGTAAGGCGTTTATTGACCGGGAGTTGACAGCTCAATGTCAAAAATATTTCTTCAGTTTTCCTTATCTCTCGAACTCACACTGACATTGACCAACTGTCCGTGACTAAGAACAACGGAAGCGTTTAAAATAGTCCCCCAGGATGATTTATTGCCAAATCATATATTGCTTGACTAGGGCGTAGCTTCTCGAGTTGTTTTACGTGTGACTTCTACCTGGGAAGTACCTGCAAGATCGTGCAATCAACTTATGCTAAAGAATTGTTCAAACTTTATTTTCGCTTGAGGGTCTTGCCTGCACAACGTACGATTAACGGTAAATATGTAGAACAGAACCCATGTCAATTATCTTGAATAATCCATACGTAATAAAATGCAATAAAGAACGAAAAATAGTGCACTTGGTATCCCTTTGGATATATTCCGACATAATGGGGTAGGTTTCTTGAAAGCAAATCCCGGCATCCAAGACCAGCAGTGAATCGAGCGTCACAGTACATAGCGGACCTTGCTGCAGATATAGTGGGACCTCCTCGAAATGGGTGTAGAAATCGAAACTATAAGGCCTGGAGATGGTAAGTCAGTGTAATAAACTGCTTAACATTCGCCTTAACGTTTGCCAATGTGAATTTGATTATATATTTTCACGTGTGCTAGAGCTTGTTAGTTTTCCTATGGGGCTACTCTGGTATGGAGGACCGGTCTTATGCGCAAAACTTTTGGTTTTATTCTACAGGAAATTGTCAAATAATATGGTTATAAACTACTGCTTGACGAAACTAGCATTCTCACGCAGGGGTTAGGGATTTTTAATACTTGAATTGGTTGGGATTAACGTTCGGGATGGAGTATCGATGAACGCAATCGGTTTTAAGGAAACTGGAATTATGGTTAGCAATGGCGTTTGCATTCCTGAGGTAGAGAGGGCGCATGTCACCTCAAGGTCGGCCACTCCTCCGCAAGAAATAATGCATGCACTTATTGCTGTAACCAGGGAGGCAAAGTAGAGGGGAAATACCATAGCACATATAAAGTTTACCGGTTAAGTTTTCCATTCGTTAGTGAAGTCGACCTTCGCTTTACCTCGAGTGAACTACTTAAACTGAGATGGTGGCGTGTGTACTTGAACATGGCCGATTGACTACACCGACTTCTAGTTAGTGATATGAATATATAACTTTGCTAGTTTTGCTTTTAGATTGCCTAAATTTGGAATATTGGAAGGGTGGCAAGGTGAAGTGACGTTCTAAAAAGTAATTATTGATCTGCATTCCCTCGTAGAAATGTCGGTGCTCAGTCGTGATATAGACCCGGTAGTGGACTATATAAAATATATTTCGTTACTTGTTCCTCGGCAAGAAAATATCTGTGCAACATCATTGCTATTTTTGCCCTAAAGTCAAAGAATCTTCACTTAAACTAAGTGACTAAATCGTGGATTTAGGGTACTTAGGAACCTGTGAAGAGACGTTAGGCTTAATGGCTCTAGGTGTTCATTTTGGCAAAAGCGTTTATTAGTTAATCCTTATTGACTTGAATAGGTTGTCTATTTTTGGTGTTGATTGTGTAACATTGGTGTTGATATATCCTGTGGAATGTGGGTGGCAATATTGTAAGAAAGACTTGCCATACCAGTAGAGTAAATATAGTGTAAATCAATATCTCTTAGCAAGCAGGTTTATAACCATCACAACCAAAATTGGAGCATTTGTAGGTTATATATGTTATTGGGATTAATGAAGTGATATCCTTGAAGCACTATTTTTCTCCTGAATTTTTGCTGGTGCCACTGAAGGGAATTTTGATGATGAAATTAGTACACCTAGTAGAGGGTGTTGAAATTTATCATATTTGTGTGTGTGCATATATATGTATATACAAGTGTGTATTATTTATTTTATTTTTTATCTATTTTTGTATTCTAGAAACTACCAACATGTATATCACACTTTAGTAGGCCAACATTTCATTTTAACTGTCGTGAGTTGCATATGAAAATTTTCATTTAAACTATTATTAATTTTTCCAAGGGGGAACCCATTGCAGTAGACCTGATTATTTTTTTATATTTGTTGAATAAAGACAAAATTTAATAGAATGATGCATGAGGATGTAAGCACTTAAACTCTTCTTTTCTCTTCCTTGTTTGCTTGTATTCAGAGTAAAGCTTTGTTTAACATTGTCATATATGGACAGTAAACTTTTGTGCAAAATAATGTATCTGGGAATGCAATTACTAATATAGATTATATCCAAATCTGAACCTAATTTGTTGAAACGTATCAAAGTGAGAAAGTTGCATTGATATATTAGTATAGTCTGTGCTTAGAGATGAAACATTTTCTGGTTGCATGTGTTGCTAGGCAGTTTTTGGAATTTCAGCCTTGTAATCAAAGGGAGGGAACACAATAATTTGGCCTTCCCAACCCTTCCTGGCTGTGCCTTTGTTTATAGGTTACAGAGGAACTTTAAACATCAGTTCCTGCAACCATTCATTCTCTCTCTCCCTCTCTCTCTCCCTCTCTCTCTCCCTCTCTCTCTCTCCCCTCTCCCTCTCCCTTTTCCCTCCCTTCCCACTCCCTCTCTCTCTCCCTGCAACTATATTTAGCATACTCCAGTGAAAAGAACTTTAAATAGTTGCTCAACACACTCCTTCTCCCCTTCCACCACACTTATTTCCATATTTGTCCTCTCATCATCTTCCCTTTCACCTCCCTTCTCTCCTTATCACTTTCCACTCTCTCCCTCAAATCTCTCCCTTCTTTCTGTGTTCTTTTTCCCTCTTCTCTTCTCTCCCTCCCTCCCTCCCGTCTTGTCTGTCCCTCTTTTCTTTCCCTCCCAGACTCCTCTCTCCCACTCAACCTCTTTCCACCTCCCTCACCCTCCCCCCTCATGCAAGGTATTGACTGCATAAATTTTATGTGCTCAATGGGTTAGACTTTTGCGATACCCTCTTGAACTAGTCACACAGCATTCTTTTATGATTGGAGACTAATCTCCACTCAAAGAAGAATGCTGATCTCACTTCAACAAATCCTCCATTTCTCTTTCTGCTTCATGCCTTGGGCACAACTGTGTCGGCCACAAAGCCTCTCCAGGCTTTCCTATCATTTCCTACTACCCTTTCTGTCTCGCAATTACCACCTCACTCTGTTTCTTTGGTGTGAACCAGTCTCTCCTTCCCCATCTCCATCTCTTCACCTCCTCCCCCTCTATATCTTCTCCCTATTTCTTCTCCCCATCTCTCCTCCATCCTATCTCCTTTTCCTACCCTCTCTCCTTCTCTCCTCCTCCCTTTCTCTATCTTAGGAAATTCATGCCTGTAGGATGTTGCTTAATCCAAAATTTGGCCTCATCTCTACAACACTTGCAGAAATACACATTAGAGAAAGCCAACTTTTAAGATGTTACTTGCTAAATCAACCCACACCTCAACTCGGTCCCCAATATAAATCCAGAGATGATATTCCAAAGACACAAGAATGGCATGGAATATTAACACTATTGACCTGGTTATATACATCATATGTACACACGTACCAATGGCTTTTCCCCCCCTTACAAGGGTTGTAGTCAAAGGCATAAATATACTACCCATTTCATCCTCACATACTCCACTCCCATTCACCACCTCTCCCTCCCTGTTTTCTTGGCTCCTGGATGACTGGTTATCCCTCCATCTCGCCCACTGTCCTGGGCCAGAAACAACGCAGCAAGGCCGCTTCATTTAATCGGCAACACCCCCCCCCCTCTCTCTCCGTCCCCTCATGCAGATAGAAGACTGGGGGGGGGGGATCCTTTTGGGCTGCATCAAAATATCATTCACACATACTCCCTTAACCCACTCCTTTCCATGCATCACAGCATCATCCATACACAACCGTACTCCACTCTCCTCTATCATCTGTCTTTTCACTTCTCTTTCCCAATTCCCCTTTCACCCCACCCATCTTATCCTTGGTTGTTCCTTCATGTTCACTCCATCCACACCTCCCATCTACACTTCTTTTACAAATCTTTCTTCGCTTGTTCTTTCCATGTGTCCAAACCATCGCAATACTCTCATCAACCCTATCTCTTAACTCCCCTTCCACCCCCGCTCTCCTCCTCACCTCATTTCTCACTCTATCCAGCCTAGTAACTCCTATCAATACTTCTTAGGCTTTTATCATAAACACACTTAAACTCTTCCTCTCATATGTTCTGTTTCTGCCCCATAAAATGCAGTCGGCACAATCACTCCTTCATACAATCTCCTCTTAGCATCCATCCCCAAATGCCTATTTCTCATTATGATCTTTAATCCCCCAAGAAATTTACTTGCTTCTCTCAATCTACATTTTAACTCCACCTCCACTCTTTCCCACCATATTAAGCCCCAAGCATCTAAAGCTATCCACTTCCTCCAGTCTCTCTCCCTTAATATTCTCTTCCAATTTGCTTCCATCCTCTCCCCTTGTACATCTCATCACCTTACTTTACCCACATTTATCATCAACTTCTTTCACACACGTTCCCAAACTGAATCGCAAACTTCCATAGTCTCCTGATCCTGCTATAAGTGCAGTGTCATCAGCAAACAACAACTGGCTTATCTCCCACCTCTATCCATTTTCCTTAACATCTCTAGTCCATGGCTCACCCTTGCATTTACCTCTTGCACCATCCATGTATAAATTGAACAGCCGTGGCAACATGACACACCCCTGGCGAAGTCCCACCTTTACTTCAAATCACTCTCTCTCTCCATCTAAATTTAACACAGGCTTTACTCCTGTAAAAACTCTTGACTGCTCTCAGCAGCTTTCCTCCTATCCCATATATCTGCAATACCTCCCACAGTTACTTTCTGCCCAAAAAACATACCTATTCCTAAAGCTTTCTCATGTATTTGCCTTACCACAAAAATCTGATCAACGCAACCCTTACCTGTCCTAAACCCACAGTGTTTCTCACCAGATACTCCCTCTGTTCTTCTCCTAAGCCTTTCAAACGTAAGCCTTACCAACTACACCTGACAAACTGATCCCTCTGAAACTACTACTCACAGTTGCCCCCTTTTCCCATGTAAAGTGTATATATACAGGCACTCAAGTCCTTGGGCATGCTACTCTTTTAGACAAACATTAAACCACCTCATCAGCCAGGCCACCATCACTGTACCTCCCTTTTTTTTTAGGCACAGCATGACACCCATCCAACCCAGGTACCTTACCTGCTTTCATCATTTTAGTAACTGCTTTCAACTCGTCTTTTCTTATTTCTCCTCCATTTTCCTCACATTCATCACTATCATTTTCTTGGGCTTGCCTTTCATTTCCTCTCCTCCTTCACATTTAACAACTCCTTGAAGTACTCTGCACCTCTTCCTCTTACTGCTGTCTCTTCCATTATCATCTCTCCATCTGCACCTTTAACTTTTTCTTCTCTACTTGATTTGCCCCCCTCCCCCTCTTAATTTCCTTACAAAACCTCTTTTTATTACTTTCAACATTTTCTGTCATACTCTTACCCCTTTTCACATTGGCTCTCCTTTTTGCCTCCTTTATCTTTTGCTTTACTTCTTATATTTTTTCTTTATACTTCTCATATGATTCTCTCATCCTATTTTGCAACCAATCTGTGAATGCCTGATTCATCTCTATTAGAACCTTCTTTGCTTTATCATTCCACCACATTCTACCCTTCTATTTCCTCTAATCCTCCTTGTTCCCATACATCTTTGCACACCTTTTGAAACATCCCCATTCTTCCTTCACTCCCTCCCATTCTTTTCTCAGCTTCTTGTACTCCTTGTTTTTCTCGTTTTAGCAGTTTACTCTTAAGCACATCCTTACCTTCTCTCTTTTCCCACTTTCTCAATATATCCTCCACACTCAACTTACCTTCCAAAAAATTATCTGGATGTATACACAAAAGACAGAAAATGTAATTTTTCACTGCCCAGTATACACTGAACATTTTGACTAATTGTTTTACCCAATTGTAGTATACAGAAAAGGAACAATGTGGGTTCTTGTCTCCTATCCAGTTATCATAGCTTTAAAATTCATGTATGGTTCAAACTTGGACTGTGTGTCCTTGTACTCAAGTTATACTTAGATTTAAACCTGAATATTGCCTTTTAAGCTATTCCAAATATTTATGCTTCTTTATAGAAAAATATATATCTTTACATCAGATATTTCTTAATTTGCTTTTGCATACTTCAGATATTTATTTCTTAATTTGCTTTACACACTTCAGATATTTATTTCTTAAGTTGCTTTCATGACTTCATACAGCCCTCCCATCCCAAATCAGAGATCTCTATCAATGTAGTCTACCTCCATCAGTGACCTTTGATATTTCAATGTTGGCAGATCCAATGCTCTCGGTCTCTTCATATGGTTTATCTGCCAGACTGGGAACCTGTTTGTTTGCAGACCTTTGTATCCTCTAGATCTTATATTTTTCACACTTCAGGGACCTTACCATTGACACGTTCCAGTCATGGTTTCAACAATTTTTTTGTCATTTTTATCCATGTAGTGGAAAGCTACTTTAATGTTCTGCACAGGACATGTCTCTCCTACAATTTTATGTTAAGTCAGGTGGTGACGTGTCATTTATCAACACTCCCAAATCGTTTTCTTGTCTTTGTAATGGATTTGCTTCGCAAGGAATAGTTCAGATAGCTTTCTTGAGCTATTGCCCATTTTCAATATTTGGCATTTTTTTGTATTGAAATTAGTTTTCCATTCATAACTCCATTTCATTATTGTGTCAATCTTTTTGCAACAATATACCTAATTTTTTGCCCATGATCATTGAATCATCTTCAAATATGTTGGCATAAATTGTTGTGCCTTCCATCTTGGATAAGGAACATTACAGGTGCTAGCACCTAACCCTGTGGAACTCCACTGGTCACTGCCTTCCATCCTGGCATTTTATCCTTTAAAAATTGTCCTCGTGCATCTTCCTTTCAAAAATCTTTTTGAGAAGTATTGATTAAGAATTTACCCAACGACATCAGAATGATAAACTAAATATTTTGTAATTTTCATGGATTTAGAAAGGGCCACTCCACCAGTATGCTGTTCTTGAACATCACATAATAAGTGTTAAAGGATTTAGTAAGAAGCTCCACAAGAATTAACTTTCATGGTGGCAACTGTCAGTATGAAGTTTGATGGTTTCCAGACATGCTATCAAAAAACTTGTTGAAGCTAGCATCTACAACAATGACTAAAAATTTTTAAAAATTTTGCCAGACAGTACCCTAAGATAGCCATGTATCTGGGACCAAATTACTACAGTGGAGTTTCTCAAACATTATTCAACCTCATTGCAAATGATTTCCCCACACTAGATCCAAAGCATAACACAAAAGTACTTGCATGTGCAGATGACCAAATGACAACAGGGCACAGCTGCTAAGAGCATCCATACTTACTTAAACTAGAGTAGTATCTCAGGCGAAATAGAATGGAACCTTCCTCAATATTCTTTAGTAATTTTCCTCACCCCAAATGACCATGAATCAAGGAAACGTTCAATAGTAAAATAGAACTGCCATATCCTTTCATTGGAGAAGAATTGAAAAAAGCTAATACTGAAGAACCAACAAGAAAATTAATATACCCAGATTAGTAGCAATCATGGGTTTGGTGAAAAGAAGAAAATGAATTGGTCTGTAACAGTTCTTGGAACCACACCCAAATTCACCTTTCCCTTACTGAACACATAAATTGATGGGCTCAGTTCTGTGTAAGAGCCCTCAATCCTACCCACACATCTCTTGTCATTACACAAGCACAACCAACTGAAAGCAGCAACAACAAAAATCACATGGGTAGCATACTACTCAAACATCAAAACTTACCACTTACAGGACTTCCATACAAAACTACTTGGATCACAAAACCAGCATTTTAAAACCAACCACAAAGCTCTACTACTGGAAACCTCTCCAGACATTAGTCTTACAGAAAAATCCCTCTCAAGGGAAGCAAAAGTGACACTAACAGAGAATAGGCCAAACTTCAGAAACAAACTGCTCCAGATGTGTCAAAGACACTGAACACATCCTGCATAGCCTTGCCTTAGCCCCAGCCAGATAACACAACATTTCTTGAAAAGGACTTAACAGTTCAGTCCATGGGCTGTTGCCAGTTACCTAGGAACTGTAGATCTTCTGTAATAGATCAGCTAACTAATCTGTTGCCCCAGATCTCTTTTACAAGAGACTTATGGCCCCCAAGTAGTGGGCAAGAGCCACTGAATTTGCCCATAAGTTGCTCAAGGAAGAAATACTGTGTTGCTGCAAGTATGGCCAAGGTATTGGGGCCTTCTGGGCCTTCTTTGTTTTGGCTGCATCAGGGCCATTTTTCTTTTATGGTAGAACAGGGACAAAGGATTGATTAGCAATTTTCAGTAACTGGGTGCTGGATTACACAAGTTAACAGTTCTTGTGTTGTTTTTCATGTGATGCCACACCATGCATTGTTAATTGGTTCCAAAGGTCATGTCATAACCCAGTGTTTTATGTAAATTGGACATGAGGGAAAGCCCCATAAAATTAGTACAAGATAATTATGAAAGATTATAACTTGTTAAACATTGAAGGATAGAAAATTTTGTGGTCAAATATATTTTTAAAGAATAATGAACACTTGAACAGATAGATTTAAATGAGTGCATAGAGGGTTTAGGGAGAAGTGTAAATGTAATAGTACTGGGAGACCTTAATGCTAGGGTAGGAAAGGAGCCAATTGATGGAGTGGTAGGGAAATGTGGTGTTCCAGGAAAGAATCGTAGTGGAGAGTTGATGGTGGAAATGTGTCTAGAAAGAGAGTTGATGATAGCAAATACAGTGTTTCGGAAGAAAGTCAAGCATAAGTACACATGGGAGAGGGTGGTGGAGGGAAAGGTGGTAGATAGAGCTTTAATGGACTATGTAGTGGTAAATAGGATTATGATAGGAAGAGTTAGGGATGTACATGTGCTAAGGGGAGAGGGTGGGGGAATATCAGATCATTTTCTGGTGGAAGGTAAGTTGAGAGTGGAGGACAGATGGAGGAAGAGGAAAGGGACAAAAGGTAGGGAGGTGCTTAGAGTGAACTCTCTAAACAAAGAGGAAAAGGAGAAGGAGTACAAGAGGAAGCTGAAGGAGGAGTGGAGGTAGGTGTGGAGGAGGAATGGGGATGGTTCAAGGAGGGAGTCACAAAGTGTGCAAGGATGGTGTGTGGAACAAGAAGGTCAGGAGGAAATAGAAGGAAGGGTAGTGAATGGTGGGATGAGGAAATGAAGAAGGTTATAGAAGAGAAGAAGCGAGCTTTCACAGATTGGTTACAAATTAGGACGAGGGAGTCATATTTACAAAGGATTACAAAGGCGGAGCATGCCGACAGGAGACCTTTTGGTCCATATCTAGGTCGGATGCAAAAAAAAATCATAATAATAATAAAATAATAAATAAAAACTATAATAATGTAAATAACAAATAAAATACATAAATGCATACGTATAATTAAATAATAAACAAACAAGTAAATAGTAAATAATGATAAATTGACATATAACTAATAATAAATGAAAATCAAACAGACAAATGATAACGAAACAAAAACAAATATAAAATTAATTATAATCATTACAGCATCTTGCTTAGGTGTTTATCTAAATGATTCTTAAAGCTTCGAACTAACTACATTGCACTACCTGTGCAGGAACTTTATTCCATTCATTAACTACACGGTTGGCAAAGTTGTTTCTACCTACTTCCAAATTGAATCTATTTCCGGACAGTTTGAGACCATTGTTTCTTGTCTGATTCTCATTCAATGTGAAAATGTTGTCACTTTTGATGTTGTCAATTCCCTTTAAAATCTTAAAGACCTGTATCAAGTCACCTCTGAGTCTACGCTTTTTTAGGGAAAACAGATTCATATGAGACATACAGGGAAAAGAAAAGAAAAGTAAAGAAAAAGGTAAAGGAGGCAAAGAGGAGAGCAGATGTAAAATGGGGTAAGAGTATGACAGAAAATTTTTAAAGTAATAAAAAGATGTTTTGGAAAGAAATTAAGAGAGGAAGAGGAGACAAATCAAGTAGATAAGAAAAGGTAAAAGGTGCAGATGGAGAGATGATAATGGAGGAGAAGGCAGTAAGGGGAAGATGGGCAGAATATTTTTGGGAGTTGCTAAGAAAATGAGAGTGATGAGTGAGGAAAATGGAGGAGAAATAAGGAAGGATGAAGTGAAGGCAGCAGTTAAGATGATGAAAGCAGGTAAGGCACCTGGTCTGGATGGATGCCATGCAGAATGTCTCAAAAAAGGAGGTATAGTGATGGTGGACTGGTTGGTGAGGTTATTTAATGTTTGCTGGAGAGAAGGTAGAGTGCCAGAGGACTGGAGGAGTGCGTGTATAGTTCCACTTTACAAGGGAAAGGGGGACAAGTGTGAATGTAGTAGTTTCAGAGGGATTAGCTTGTTAAGTGTAGTTGGGAAGGCTTATGGGAGGATCTTGATTGAGAGGATTAGGAGAGGAACAGAGGGAGTAATTGGTGAGGAACAGTGTGGGTTTAGGACAGGTAGAGGTTGTGTAGATCAGATTTTTGTGGTAAGACAGATATGTGAGAAAGCTATAGGTAAGGGGAAGGATGTTTTCTGGGCCTTTATGGATCTGGAAAAGGTTTACGACAGGGTAGACAGAAAGGCACTGTGGGAGGTTATGCGGATATACGGGATAGGAGGAAAGCTTCTGGGAGCTGTCAAGAGTTTTTATGAGAGTAGTAGAGCTTGTGTCAGGATTAGAAATGGAGAGAGTGAGTGGTTTGAGGTAAAGGTGGGACTTCGTCATGGATGCGTTATGTCACCCTGGCTGTTCAACTTATACATGAATGGGGTGGTGCGAGAGGTGAATGCAAGGGTAGTGGGTCAGGGATTGGAGATGGTTAAGAAAAATGGAGAAAAGTGGGAGGTGAGCCAGCTGTTGTTTGCAGACGACACTGCGCTTGTGGCAGGATCAGAGGAGGGATTGAGGAAGCTGGTGACAGAGTTTGGGAGAGTGTGTGATAGAAGAAAGCTGAAGATAAATGTGGGTAAAAGTAAGGTGATGAGATGTACAAGGGGTGAAAGTGGCAGTAATCTGGAAGTGAGCATTAAGGGAGAGCAACTGGAGGAAGTGGATAGTTTTAGATATTTGGGTGCAAATGTGGCAGGAAAAGGTGGAGGTAGAATGTAGATTGAGAGAAGCGAGTAAATGCCTTGGTGGTTTAAAAAGTGTAATGAGGAATAGGAATCTGGGAATGGATGCTAAGAGGAGACTGTATGAAGGAGTGATTGTGCCAACAGCACTGTATGGAGCAGAAACATGGAACATGAGAACAGGGGTGGAAAGGGAGCTGGGAGATAGGATGGATGAAAGAGTATTAGGATGGTTTGGACATATGGAAATAATGAGTGAAGAAAGACTAGTAAAGGAGGTATGGAAGGCAGATGTGGAGGGAGTGAACATGAGGCGACGTCCTAGGATGAGATGGATGGATGGGGTGAAGGGGGCTTTGGGGAAGAGGGGAATGTCTGTTGAGGAAGGACGGGAGAGGACAGAAGACAGAGGTGAATGGAGAATGGTTGTATATGGAAAATGTTGTGATGCATGAGGTGGATTGGACGGGGGAATGGGGGTGAGGTAGTGTGTGTGAGCAAAAATTTTGACGCAGCCCGAAGGGATTTCTCCCCGTCCTCTCCTTTATATGGGGGGACGGAGAGGGGGGGTCACCGATTTAATGAAGCGGCCTTGCTGTGGATGTGCTGTGTCCTGCGACACTGCTTCTGACCCAGGGCAGTGGACAGGGTGCAGGGATGACCTGTCATCTAGGAGGTGCTAAGATGGGAGGGAGGGTGGAGGGGTGTGGAGTGTTTTCGGGGATGAAATGGGTGGGAATGTTTTTGTGCCTTGTCCTTTTTGGCTACCCCCCTGGTAAGGGGAAAAAAGCCTTGGTATATGTATGTATGTATTGAACAGATGTTCCAAAATTGTGTATATCTGTTATTTCCAGTCATACATAGATTTGAATTAATGTATTGTTCCAGCTTAGCTATATCACTTTCTAAGCTGTTCAATTATTTTTGTATGGTTACCTATTTTTATCTTGATTCTTGTACCTGACATAATATTTTAGATAATTTTGCAAAGACTGTCATTTATATTTTGCCTTAGATCTTGGTGTCCATCAAAACTAATGTATGCATATGATAATGTAGATTGTAACAATGTATGATGTGGTGTCAATGGTGGGTTTAGTGCAGTGAGCCAAACATCCTTATGTTCTGCTCATTGGGAAGGGTTTTGGTTTCTCGAGTGTATCTTTAAGTCCATACCTTCAAGGGGAGCCCTGACACTATAAAAGGATGGCAAATCCCAGAAGGCACAGTGCATAGTGGTCGAGAAAAATAAGAATTACCAGGGTTGTGGTCCAAAACCTGGCGTCTGGAACAGGCCCAACACTCTCTCAACACCTCATCTCTCACCATCCTGTACTCATTTTGTTCTGTCAAGAAGAGCAGCATACATCTGCCCTCACAGTTCCTACAAGCCAGCAACATTGATAAAACTCTGGCCCACTTTCATCCAAAATACATATAACCCATTCCATACACATATGCATCTCCACTGTAATAACTACCTTTTTTCATAGCAAATGTACTAATACACAACAAATTGGACTTGCCTGCACACTTAAACATACTACAGTGCAAAAATACGTTAATATAAACATAAACTTGCAGAGTGGTAGGAATTTTTATGCAAGCATACCTTACATTAATTTTCGTACAAGAAACTAAGAACTTGACAGACCACATTACAGTACAATTAGAAAAGATAAGAGTTGAACTTGTAACAAACTCAAAGGTATCATTCTCGCACATTTTAGCCACCACATTTGTCATTGACACAGGTGTTAAGTTTCGGGATCCCTTCGGGGGTATTGTAGCCACATGGACATTTTTTCAGTATCGGCTCCTCTCCCTCCCTCCCTCCCTCCCTCCACCAGTTATCCTCATTTCCTTCTGTGGTTCATACCTCTTATATTTTTTATCTATTGCATCATTACATTGTTCATTGATACATTTCAACAACATTAGGCCTACCTCATGATTCTTCAACTTCTTAATCTTTGGTTCTAATACAGCGAGTTCTGTACCTAGGGCTGCACACTCCTACTTCATGGTGCATATTATGTGATGATAGGATTGAAGGATTTTGTGTATTTCTGTACCTATCATTTCATATTCTATTGTATAGCAAGAATTTGTGTAGATGTTTATCGGGGGTGGTTTTAGTGTATCCTGTTGAACTTGTACCTTTTTTATTCTCTCTTCCCCTCTCCATGTTGTGAAGGCAGTCACTTGTTTGTATACTATGGTTAGTACTTCTTAAACCAGTGCTTGCTATATATCTTCTTGTGATTACTTTTTGTTTTTACAGTCAGGTCTTTTGTGTGGACTGAAGGATGTCTAGACTATAAAAACCATTTGTCTGTTGTATCTGATTGTGCTTTCTTGTTGAACTCAATATTTGTGTTGAATAATTTGATTATATATATATTAATGTATATACATATACTTTTTTTTTTTCCGTTCTCCTCCTCCTTATATGGAAGGTAACAAAAAAAAGTCATGAACTCCATTCCACCCCACATACTCCACTCCCAATCACCCCCCTCTTCACTCTTATCTTGGCTCCTGGATAACGGGTCATCCCTGCATATTGCCCACTCCCCTCTGTCGGAAGCAGTGTCGCAAGACACAGCAAATCCACAGCAAGGTTGCTTCATTTAATCGGCAACCCCCCTCTCCATCCCCTCATGCAGAAAAAGAGAAGATGGGGAGAAATCCCTTTGGGCTGCGTCAAGTTAATTTTCACACTCCCTCACCACCCATCCCCCACCCAGTCCCTTTCATGCATCACAGCATCATCCATACATAACCATTCTCCATCACCCCAATCTTCTGTCTTCTCCCTTCCTCAATAGACATTCCCCTCTTTCCCAATGCCCCTTTTACCCCATCCATCCATCATGTTTACTCCTACCTCTGCATTCCACACCTCTTTTACTAATTGTGCTTCTCTCATTCTTTCCATGTGTCCAAACTATCCCAAAGCTCTTTCATCGACCCTATCTCCCAACTCCCTTTCCACGCCCATTCTCCTTCTCGCCTTGTCTCTCACTGTATCCAGCCTAGTAACCCCTAACATATTTCTCAGGCTCAAACACATTCAAACTCCTCTTTTCCTGTCTTGTTCCATTTTTCTACACCATACAGTGCTGTCAGCACAGTCACTCCATATAATCATTTAGCATCCATTTTCAAATGTCTATTTCTCATTAGACTTTTTAATCCCACAAGGTATTTCCTTGCTTCTCAATCTAAATTGTACCTCCACTCCCCTTCCCACCACATTCGCACCCAAGTATCTAAAAATATCCACTTCCTCCAGCCTCTCTCCCTTAGTACTCACTTTGTCTGCTGCCACTTTCTCCCCTTGTACACCCTATCACCTTACTTTAACTCCCATTTATCTTCAACTTCCTTCTTCTGCACACTCCCCAAACTCTGCCACTAACTTCCTCAATCCCTCTGATCAACACAAGTGCAGTGTTGCCAGCAAACAACAACTGGCTTCTCCCACTGTTCTCCATTTTCTTTAACAATCTCCATTCCCTGGTCCATTACCCTTGTGTTTACCTCTCACACCACCCCATCCTTGTATAAATTGAACAGCCAAGGCAACATAACCTACCTGTCCTAAACCCACACTGTTCCTCAGCAATTACTCCCTCTCTTCCTCTCCAAATCCTCTCAATCAAAACCCTCCCATAAGCCTTCCCAACTACACTTAACAAACTGATCCCTCTGAAACTACACTCGCACTTGTCCTCCTTTCCCTTGTAAAGTAGAACTGTACAGACACTATCCTCTTGAACAAACATTAAATAACCTTACCACCCAGTCCACCATCACTGTACCTTCATTTTTTTCCATTCTGCTTGACACCCATCCAATCCATATGCCTTACCTGCTCTCATCATCTTAACAATTGCCTTCAACCTCATCATTCCATATTTCTCCATTATGGTCACTCATCACTCATTTTCTTTGCTTCCCATTGAAACTATCTATCTTTTACCTCCCTATCCTCCTTCACTTGTAACAACTTCCTGAAATATTCTGCCCATCTTCCTCTAACTGCCATCTCTTCCATTATCATCTCTCCATCTGCACCTTTTGCCTTTAATTCTCTACTTGATAGCCTCCTCTTCCTCTCTCAATTTCTATCCAAAACATCTTTTTATTACTTTCAAAATTTCTTGTCATACTCATACCACATTTCACATCTGTTCTCCTCTTTGCCTCCTTTATATTATGCTTTACTTCTCTTTGTACCTTGTATGATTCTCTCGTCTTATTTCATAACTAATCTGTGAAGGCTTCTCTTCTACAACCTTCTATGCTTCTTCATCCCACCACTAGCTACCCTTCTTTCTATTTCCTCCCATCCTCCTTGTTCTACACATCCTGTGCAACTCCCTCCTTGAATCGTCCACATTCCTCCTTCACTCCCTCCCACTCCTCTCAGCTTCTTGTACTCTTTTTCTTTCTCATTCAAGCATTTTACTTCAAGCACCTCCCTACCTTCTGTCCTTTTCCTCATTCTCTATTTATCCACCTTCCAAAAAAAAAAAAAAGTCTGATATTCCCCCAATCTCTCCCCTTAGAACATGTACATCCTTAACTCTTCCTACTATACTCCTGGATACCACTGTGTAATTCATTAATGCCCTATCTACCACTCTCTCCCATGTGTACTTGTGCTCGACTTTCTTCCTAAATGCTGTATTTGATATCTCTCTAGACACGCTCCAATTACTTTCATCTGTATCACATCCATGCACATTAAAAGGTTCAAACCTTAGGGTTCTGGACAGAAAACTCCCAGACACTTTTCATGAATGTCCCCTTTGGTGCTACAGGGAACATTTGGTGGCAGTATTCTTTTCCCCTAACACAGGGTTTTATACATATATTAATTTATTTATTTTTTTTTTTTTTTTATTTATTTATTTTTTTTTTTTGTGTTTAAAATGCCAGGGAGTTAGGATGGTGCAATTTTAAGATTGCCGGTACTTATCAAGTAGTGGTTGAAGAAATATTGAGGCTTGTATTGTTTGGCCCAGGTGTTTTACACAGTAGTGCCTTCTGATATAGATGAGAATAAAATATATTTTGATTTGCTTTAGAAATTAATCGATTTGTGTCTTCTTTACACCCACAGGTGTGACGTTTCCTAAGCCAGGCCAAACGGTCGTTGTCCATTACACAGGTGAGTAGCAATTGTTTCTGTATTTGGAAAATTAGACTTTGTAAGTTCACCAAAAAGGATGCAGTTTGCAGTAGTGGTAGCTGTTAAAACTTTTCTCATGATGTATTTGAATGTATACATTTTAGTAAAGGTTACTTTCTTGCCCACTGTTGGTAGTGAGGATATGACAAGACCATGTCATGGTATTTGTCTTCGTTTTCTTTACCAAGAAGTTCTAATACCACAAATTTGTGACAAACACCTAGAACTTAATTTTAATGTGATTTCCATTGATATTAATGTTTTGAATTAAGTACATTTTCTTTTAATGTACCATTATTTCTACAGGTACATTGACGAGTGGCAAAAAGTTTGATTCTTCACGAGATCGTGGGAAGCCGTTTAAATTCCCAATTGGTCAAGGAGAAGTTATTCGAGGGTGGGATGAAGGCTTGGCACAGGTAATGATAGGTTGATGCAAGGTGTAATTTTTGTTGGCCACCAGGATAGGGTAGAATTATGTATAAAAGGTTTGAGCAAAAGTGTAGTAGTGATGTATTTTTACCCATAGGTGTTAGTGACGAATAAGCATCTTGGTCTACTTGTTGTAAATTTAAGAGGTCATTGTGTGGTAGTAATATCCTGGTTTCTCTATTCTTGGTGTGGAATGGATCGGAATGAAATTCTTGTGTAACCATGAAGACCACATAAGCCCAGTTAGTCATAATACAACCCAAAGCTCATTTGTTAATCACCAGTGTTGCCCCAAGTTTCACTGACTGAAAAGCCACAGACCCATCTCTAGATCTTAACTTTGGACTTGCCTGTGTTTTATTAGTGTGGGTCCTTTTTTATGTGCCCATTTATTGTAGCATGAGGGAGGTGTGCAGTTGTCAGTTGTCAAATCAGAATTTTGCATGAATGTGAAGGAAATATAGTTAAAGGTATTATATGGTGGTGAGGGTATTTATAGCTTTTGAAGATGGGCAGCAAAGAGATGATTCTCTTATGACATTCATTTTGTAAGGCCATGACAAGGAGGCACATGTTATCGGTCTTCTCATTCATTAAGATTAATATAGTCCAATTATAATCACACTGCCATAGGCACATTGTGCTAGTGTAATGGATGATTTGAATTATGTTTTTATTGTTTTCAGATGTCTGTTGGACAGCAAGCCAAGTTGACTTGCTCCCCTGATTACGCTTATGGATCTCGAGGTTTCCCCGGCCTGATCCCCCCGAATTCTGTCCTCATATTTGACGTGGAACTTATTTCTGTTGATCCTTAAGTAATGTGCTTCATGAAGAGCACATAAGCCCACACCAGGAATGGCCCTGTCTGTTGTCATGTTCCTTCATTTCCTCCTTCAATTTTGTATGAACGATTGTGTCATTTGTTAGTCCTTTCCTTTATCCTAGTACAAAATAGGTTATTTCAATCTGAACAACGGGTGGGGATTCTGAATGTGAACTTGGAAGTTCTGACTTATTTTCAAGTCCTAGTATCTAGCATACTTTTATACACTTGTACGCTTGGGGACACTTAAGCGAGTTTGCTCTTAAGTTGTCATCAGAAGAGCATTTATTGAAGGTAATGTGGGTTCTGAAAAGCCAATATATGCACATGAAATATGTTTTCATATTTTAGGCATCCAGGCATTATATCATATGCAAACTCCTTTCTTAGGATTTCAGCTTTTCTCTTGATGGATATTCCCATAGCTCATGTATTCAGGGTACTATGTTTAATGAACCACACAACTGTAATAATACAAAATGTACTCTTAAGCATCACGCTTTTATTTACATGAGCGATTGTATGGAGGAAAGATATTGCTTTGCAGTATATACCGATGATAGATTTCACTAGTGTCCGATAACCTCCCCCCTTCCCCAATGATCCTGCTGTAGTTTTGAAGATTATCGTGAAAATGGAAGGGTTTCAGCCAAGCGGACGGAGTCGTTTCCATTTTTGTGATATTCAAAGCATTTCAGGCCACATAAACTGCCAGCTTAACTATGTATGGATGCAGCATTGCCAATAGAGTGTCAAGGGCCATTGTGTAGGAATTTGCGCCTCCAATCTAGCATGTAAATACATGGTTGCTAACCTTTGAGAAGGTTGCAACGTGTCACACATGCTTCATGATTAGTACCAACAGTATGTGTTGAACTGTAAATGTATTGAAGATTAGGTCAAGCAGGGACATACTAGTTGTCCATTTGTGCAGACATTGTCGCCAATTGAATGTTACTGCAGGGAACCTTACCAATGTACTACATTGCAACCTCCCCCTCCCATTTCTCTATGCCATGTTTATTGTACATTTTAATGCTGGTGATTTCCTAACCTCCCAGTGAGATTGCAATGCCATTATACATACAAAAAGATGTTTTTGTAATTGTTCAGTACAACCCCAAAGTTTTCATATCTGTACTAGCCAACAGATTCTTTTTTGGAATTTACTGATTATAATGACTTTGGTGACAGTTTTAATTGATCTCATGGCCAATATTTTCTTTTCTCTTCTCATTTCCAACTTGATATTGTAAGACTGACATCATTTACATAGCTTTTGTGTGAACAGCAGTTGATTGGGAAGGACATTTGCTCTTGTCCTTGTTTCAGTGAGACTACTCTATTGTCCTTTTTCATTTGTAACTTTTCAGTACAAGGTTCTTCTGGTCAAATAAACTTGGAAAATATGTATACTTTTCATTTTATTCTCAGTTTCCAAAAGATGTCGTATTCCGCTTGAAGAGGATCACAGTAAGTGATCGAAATATACGGAAATTCGTTACTTCCTTCTTTTCTCAAATCCAAATAATAGTGGGTTTTTAGTGCAATTACTAATGTGTAACGACATTACTGGACAATGTCTGTGTTTGTTATTTTCATAAAGATCAGAATGAATTTTTCAATGGAGACTTTGGCAGGGATCTTTAACCATTTCAGCGAGTCAAATTCTCGCGCGCAGCATCAGCTGCCATGTATATGATGCATCAAGCTATATGCATTATCGAATATAAGTCACTGCTGTATTACTCTTAGTCTGAGCAATAATAAAATGGAAAATGTGATCAAACCAGTTCTTGGAATCCGGGGGTAACTCGTTTACAACCACAAAAAATTGTACAATTAAGATACTGATGTTGGGATCCTCATGTGCCAACTTGCACTTCATTACACCTACTGTACATAGGCATCAGTATACCAGTGGTTAAAAAGAAAAAAAATTGGGTAAATTCCAGATCAGTTGAAGGTGAAGTACGTGTATATTATTCTTCTGCCCACTCTCCCTTGGCTAGGGAGCTGCCCCCAGTAAAGTTGCCCGTACTGCAGCAGAAACTACAATGAAATCAATGTTAACCCAGGTCTGTCGTGTAGGAGACCCACAGCTCCCAGCTGGTCTCTACCCTGATTGGTGATTGCTAGGCTTATTCTGCAATGGTTGGGTTTCAGTATAGGGTAATGGTCTATACCAGTGGTTTTCAACTTTATTTTTTAGCTCCATTCCCCCTTAATGAATACACAACATTTGTATGGCTCCCCTTCATTTTTCTTCCAAATCCCACCCTGCCAAAAAATGGTTGATGAACAAACATTTTGCTTTATTGCCTTATTACAAAGTTAACAAATTTAATTATATTTATTCATTCTGCCAGGACAGAGTAGGGAAGTTTTTCTTCTCTTTTCCTTGCATGTAGAAATCTATCATTTGTCAAAACCAAGCCATAGACTAGGATGAGAACCACTGGTCAAAACTCACTTATGTTGAAGTAGTCCCAGCCCGCCATGTAATAGATTTCATTTCAGATGTTTGGTGAGGGTACAGTCAAAAGGAGTATAATTTAGGGGGTCAGTCTTAAAGTGCTGGCTTTATGATAAGTTTCTCTTGTGGATATACAAGGAGTCTTGCAACATGTCCACACAAAAATGCACACAGACTCCAATCACCAATGAAGCTAGTAAAATTGTGACAGTGGAGTGAGAAGTTTTATGTAGATTTCTTCAAGGGAAAGGACAAACATGAATGTAGTAGCTTTAGAGGGATCAGTCTCTTGGGTGTTTTGAAAGTCACATGGGAGGGTAAGATTAGGGCGTGAACAGAGGGAGTAATTGAGGAGCAGTGTGGGTTCAACAAAGAAAGGTGCCTAGATAAAATTGTCTTGTAAGGCAGATGTGATTTCTTGACAAAATGTACGAATACCTAGTTTGTGGAGTTGGAGAAAGCGTGTGACTGGATGTGTTGCAGACGTACAAGTGAAATTTTGTTGAGCAGTTAAGTTTCTGCATTATTAAAGCTATTATAAGAAGAATCGAAAGAGTTTGAGGTAAAGGTGGGACTGTGCCTAGGTTGTGTAATGTCTCCTTGATTATTCAACATGTACATGGATGGGGGAGGCGATTGCATTAAGTTGGAGGTGTTTGAAAGGAAAAAAGGATGGCAATGAGTTTGAGGTGTTTAATGGGAAAGGCTGGAGGAAGTGAAGAGCTTAGTAATTAAGATCACATGTACTATAGTAGGGAGTGAGGGAGTGGAGCTGAATTATAGAGTAAGGGAAGGAAGTCAATATCAGGGAGGAATGAATAGTATCATTAGGAATAGGTATATGAAGGACGAATACAAAGGAGACCGTATGAAGGAGTGATTTTGCCCATGACTGTATGGAGCAGAGACTTGGAAATTGAGCAGGCAGAAAGGAAGAGCCTAAATGTAATTGAAAAGTATGTTGGGAGTTATGAGGATGAATAGAAGTGAAGAGGTGAAGCAGAGAACAGGCAGGTAGGGTTGACTAAAGAATAGTGGGATAGCTTGAGCACTTAAAAGAATGAAGAAAGGCTAAAAAAAAAGTGTCGAAGACAGGTGCATGAAGCGAGCTTCAGGAAAAGACAGGTGAAATGGGGCCGTGGGGGCAGGGGCAATGTGTTGAATGGGGAGGGAAAGAGCAAGAGATGGTGAGTGTTGAATGGATGAGAAACTGACGAGGCCCTTTTTTTTTTTTTTTTTTTTATGGGGGGGGGGGTCATGTATTGAAGTGACTGGTGGTATATTGCCATCAGCTGTTGAGCCTTGCTATGAATATTCTGTCTTGCATTGCCACTAATCCAAGTATTGGGCAGGATGACCATCCACAGGGAGGATGACAACTGACAGAATTTGCATTACTGTGTGACAGGTGAAGGGTGGGTGTCTGCATGGTCATTCCCCTACCCCATATAAAAGGAGATGTATATGTATGTTATGAGGTACTGGTGTCAGGTTATAGATGTTTGAGTTGCATGAACCTCCATGTCCCCAAACTCCCAATTCTTATAGACGAGATACTTAAGATGTGTAAAAAGATAATACTCATGCTCATGTTGCCATTGAGACTACCAATGCTTGGGACACATTAAGTAATGATGATAACTGGCCACTGGCCCACACTCAGTTTTCCACCTAATTAAGTACACAAACTACTGCCAAAACCACCCAGTAAGATCTTCAGTCCACAGTATACTGCTACAAACAAGAAGCCCTCTACCTTCAAGAACCTGACCATATCAGCTTCCGAATAAGATTCATGATGGATGAGCCTAGAACCACATGTACAAAAATGCACTGCCCTGCCACCTTGAAATGACACCTCACCTCCACAATCTCCCACTCCATACCAGCATACCCACAACAGACCCACCCCATAATCCCTTGTATCCATGTTACCTTAAAAAAATACCCTATTTCCCCAGGAGAAACAGCAGAACTAGTAGCCAAATACAAACACCATGACAGTGTACTCCTGAGTTAAAAAAAAATCCATCAAGGCAAGTCCCTCCCAAATCTGAATATATCACTCCCTACCCTCCATGATTGTTGGAGCTTGAACTCCCTCAAATCAACAAGGTCCAAACTACTCCAGACCTGACACCAACTCCACACCTCAGATTCACAAAAACATCAAAGTCCCATAGACCTAACAACCCCCTAGTCCAAGTAGTGAGGGACTAGTCAAACATGAGTATTCCATCTGCAAAATAAAATTTCTGCCGGTGGCATAATCAAGTTGAGGGTTCAAATCCTACATCTCTGATTCCCAGCAGCGACTGTTACCCCAACAGTCCACGCAAATAATAGGACAAAGGTGACAGCTTTGTGGTCGAAGCCTTCCCTCACCCTATATAAACATGTTTGACTCACAAAGCATCTTGAAAATGCCCTTCATCCCTACCACTCATCGGTGTACAAAATTCACCCACAAATCATCTGAGACTTTTCCTGCTGCAAATCAGTATCCTTTTGCTGGGTGCCATCCCATGTTGGCATCCCCAGCAATGAACAGGCTGACTAGGCAGCTCAAGAAGTGACATTAATTGGTATTTTGAAAATTCTTTCTCAATATCGCAAATTATTAAAGAACCTATTAAAAAAATTGAATTAATGTTTGCAATCAGAATATAGGAAGTCAATTAAGGATTTTCATTTGACATATCTTTGAGGTGAATGACCCTGCAAAGCCAGACCAGGCCACAGATGAATGATTACTATTGTGAACATATATAGGAAGTTGTATATGCCATCATATGACCATAACCTTGGTACTTTACCTTGCAAAAGTTTCAGTGAATACACCTCAGCTACAGAAACTGCCTCTTGTGAAGTGGAATATGATGTACCAGCTTGCTTTAGTGGAGCCACGTGTTACTTGGATGATGTGGGAGGTGTGTCTTCAATTTCATGTAGGAAGGCATCCTGCCATTACTTAAATACTTCAAATGTGCAGGATGTGGTGTTCAGGTAGTTGGGGAGACTTTTGAAGGGCTTGGGGGCTGCTCTGGTGGAAGAGTTTACTCAGAGTTATGTGGTGTTCCTGTTGCTGCTGGCAATTTCTTCAACATAACAAGATTTCCCTCTTGTTCTTTCCTGGCTGAGTGTCATTCCAATATTGGAGAAGTGACCATCCAGCATTTTCCATGTGTAAATTAGCTGTACCTTTGGAGTGAATACAGTTTGAGCCACTTGAGTCTGTCCCAGTAATTTATGTCTTTATACTCTCAATTTTGCTGGTGAAGGTTTTTTGGATGCTCTCAAGTTTCTCTATTTCACATATACTATCTAGGTTCTACAGTTGGCATCAGTATTCAAGTTTAGGTAGTACCAGGGTCATCCACAATATGATCATGTAATCCTTGCTTCTTGATGTAAATATTCTGAGGATCCTTCCCAATAGTTTTCTGGCACTGTCAGCAATGTTGTCAAAGTGTGTGGTGAACTTGCCATCTTGTTTTCAGCATTACTCCCAGGATTTTATATTCGCTTTGGTCGTGAGCTGTGGTGGGTTGGATAGTATTTGTGTAGCCATTATCATACCTCATTAGCTCAAATTTGTTTTTGCTGAATTTCATGTTGTCAATAGCCAAGGTGTATACATTTTCAGGCCATTCTGAAGGAGGTTGGTGTCTTCTATCTTCCTTATTTCTTGGGTGATTCTTGTGTCATCTGCGAATGAGGATATTTTGGAGTGTTGAACAGTGCTGTCGATATCACTGATGAGTAAAAGGAACAGGGATGGACCCAACACAGGGCCATGTGGGACGCCACTTATCATTGAAAACAGGTCTGAGGCTGTCCCGTTGATGGCTACTCATTGCTGTCATTGAGGAAGCTGTGCAACCAGTGATACAACTTGCCTGTTACAATCAAGGTATGGGGCATAGATTCAGTAAAAAAAAAATGCATATATATATATATATATATATATATATATATATATATATATATATATATATATATATATATATATATATATATAAATATATACATATATGTGTACGAACGTTAGCGAGAATGATGTTTGTTGACTGTTTTTGCTGAAATGCACACTTTTATATAAAAAAAATAGCATATGGTTGCATTATTTGACCTATTTTCTTTAAAATGTGCGATTTCCATGTAATTTGATCAAAGAGAAGTTACGTTTTTATCCTCTACAAAATTACCAACTACATGCCGTCCGATTCACTAATTGCCGACCTCAACCAAACAATGACGGTTTTTGATCAAATGCACAATTTTATATAAAAATTTTGAATATGGTTGCATTATTTGACCAATTTTCTTTAAAATATGTGATTTCCATGTAATTTGATCAAAGAGAAGTTACGCTTTTATCCTCTGCAAAATTACCGACCACAGCTACGATTCGTCCAGCCCGCCATCTATGATCACTGGTGGTATGGATCAAACTACACTCTATTAAGTTTCTTACTATTGTGTTATTAGTGTAATAGATTGCATATAGTCAAATTATTTCGGCTATTTTCTTTAAAATGTGTGATTTTCATGTAATTTGACCAATCGTGCATTTCAGCAAAAACTGTCGGACGGCATTCATAGCTGTGGTCGGCAATATTGCAGAGGATAAAAACGTAACTTCTCTTTGATCAAATTACATGGAAATCACACATTTTAAAGAAAATAGGTCAAATAATGCAACCATATGCTAATTTTTTTATATACAATCGTACACTTTAGCAAAAACCGTTCTTGTTCGAGTTTGGTCGGCTATTAATGAGTCGGACGAAATTCGTAAATGGTCGGTAAGTTTGCAGAGGATAAAAACGTAACTTCTTTTTTATCAAATTACATGAAAATCACACATTTTAAAGAAAACAGGTAAAAAAATTCAATCATATGCTATTTTTTATATAAAATAGTGCATTTCAGCAAAAACTGTCCTTGTTCGAGTTTGGTCGGCTATGAGTGAGTCGGAATTCACAGCTGTTGTCGGTAATTTTGCAGAGGATAAAAACGTAACTTCTCTTTGATCAAATTGTATGGAAATCACACATTTCAAAGAAAATAGGTAAAAAAAATGCAACCATATGTTATTTTTTTTTATATATAAAATCGTGCATTTCAGCAAAAACCATTCTTGTTCGAGTTTGGTCGCCTATGAGCGAGTCGGTCGGCAATATTGCAGAGGATAAAAACGTAACTTCTCTTTGATCAAATTGCATGAAAATCACACATCTTAAAGGAAATAGGTCAAATAATGCAACCATATGCTATTTTTTTTATATATATAAATTGTGCATTTCAGCAAAAACCGGACGGTATTCATAGCTGTTGTCGGTAATTTTGCAGAGGATAAAAACGTAACTTTTCTTTGATCAAATTACATGGAAATCACAGATTTTAAAGAAAATAGGTCAAATAATGCAACAATATGCTAATTTTTTTTTTTAAATAAAATTGTCCTCATCACTCATTCTCGCTAACCATTCGTACATCCTTGTTGAGCACTGTATATATATATATATATATATATATACGTATATGCATATATATATATATATATACTTATATATTTATATAATACATATATGATACATATTTATATATATATACTATATATATATATATATATATATATACATATATATATATATATACATATATATAATATATATATATATACATATATATATATATATATACATATATATATATATATATATACATATATATATATAATATATATATATATATATATATATATATATATGCATATATATGTATATATATACATATATATATGTATATATATGTATATATATGTATATATATATGCTATATATATATATATATATACATATATATATATATACAAGCCGCGGGCTTCGCCCTATCCGGCTTCGCCGGGGGCTTGGCTGCGCAAACAGCGGCCTACGGCCGCAGCTTTCCTTGCTCTAATCCCTCGTTTTCCCCTTCGGCCTCGGCCTCGGGGCGGAACCCCAACACGGGATCCCCAGCACGAACAAGAACGCGAGGAAGAAGAACGCGAAGAAGAACACGAAGTAGAATGCGAAGAAGAACGCGAAGAAGAACGCGAGGAAGAAGAAGAAGAAGAAGAACGCGAAGAAGAAGAAGAACGCGAAGAAGAAGAAGAACGCGAAGAAGAAGAAGAAGAACGCGAAGAAGAAGAAGAGGAACGCGAAGAAGAAGAAGAAGAAGAATACCACCTGACCCCGACTTACCCAAGCGCTTTTTCAAGAATATTTTTAGGACAAAGTGTCACCGTCATACCACCTGTCCCCGACTTCCGCAGCGTTTTTTAGAAGAATATTTTTTATTTAGACTTATATATATCAAGGACTACTATTACACAGGACGTGCGCACCCAGATCCCTGGGTCCGCTAGCGGAGGCCATTGCTTTCTTTGTAACCCTAACATTTTATATTGGACAAATACATCAAAACTAGAAACCTAACATTGTATATAGGACAAATTGATCAATTATTGACTTATTCAATGCAGTATAAGGTAATATAGACTTTTATAGTGAAATAAGAAACTATTTTAAAGGCACTGTTATGCTTTGAAATGCCAGTTGTAGCCGGACTTAACAGGTATTATTATATGAGTTTAGTGGACACCAGGGTTGGCGATTTTTTTTTTTTTTTTTTTATCTTTTTAAAACAAAAAATCTATATTTTTTTCAATCAGATGTATTTGATTTAAATATCTTTTTTTTTATAGATTTTAAATATTGTGGGATTGCTATCTGATATGCGATCTGATTGCTAAAGGACATTTTTAGCATATCAATATAAGGAGCAGTGTTATATAGACTTGCCACAAGTATACAAGGAACGGTATAAGCCGTATGTGAGGACGGTATGCTCAGTTTCACTCGATTCCTCCAAGACTTTTCTCATCTTGGTGACATTTGCTGCATTGTCTGTCACAACACTTCCAATGTGACAACCAAAATCTTGTTCAGCCTTCTTGATCGAATTTTTTACAAGTTGTAGAAGATATTCAGCAGTGTGAGGTTTCCCTGATGTGTCTATTGTGTCAACTAAATAAATCTGACCAGTGGATGTTGTTAGAGTGACACATATTATGGGCTCATTATGGATGTTAGACCACCCATCAATTGAAAGACATACAGTTTCATTATTCAGGTCATCTGCACACTTTTTATATTCCTTTTCATACACAAGATCCAAGTAATTATCAGCAATATCTTTTCTGGATGGAGAAATATAACCTGGCCTCAGGTTCTGAACCTTCTTGAGAAACTGAGGATGCTGAACAAGACGAAATGGTGAATTTGTGGCAAATATAATTCTTGCAACTTCTTTGTCGAGATTTTCTTTTGAAAGGCTGAAGTTTTTATGATAAATCTGTCCAGAGATGTTGATGACTTTCTTTTAGATGAAAATGATTTAGCAGAAATGGCGCCTGTGGAGGAGTCTGATAGTGACCATTTTAATGGTGAAGTCAGGTTTGCAGATAATTCAAGTGGAGCCGATGATGAAGGGATTGAAGCTGTTGATACAGATCCTGAAATGGAAACAGAAAATTTTAGCATATTGCATAATTTATAAATGAATGAATACAGTGTGATTTAGGCTACTTTTGAGTACAGTAGTTATTTTTTCTGATAATGATCATATTCACACAAGCCACTAAATCATTTGGAAATAATTAACTTGATATGAAATAGGTGGGCTTGGAATTCAGCCCACACAGGATTCAGTCCACATTTAAATTCACTAAAAATAATGGGTTAGTTGGGTTAGGTTAGGCTAAATCCCTTTGGGCTGAATCCCATGTGGGCTGAATTCCAATGGAGCCTATGAAATATATTACACAATGTTGAATAAAATGAATAACAATCATCTATGCCCCAAAGTTGAGTGGATACAGTATTTTATAGTGATATAGTCATTACCCGAATTTAGAAGTAATGAAGTTGAAGTATCATCTCTTTAGGCCTTCACATTTTTATTGCACATGCTCTCCATTGTTCACCAAATTTATATAGTTGCGTATGAAAAGGGAGAAATGCACACAATATAAGTAAAATTATTTACCTGGGTCATCAATTTCTTCTTCTGTATGCTGTGGCTGACCTTGGCATTTATCTCTGTGAGATTTTAATCTTGACACAGTGCCCTGTAGTTCCTGGCTGCAGTCTTTGCATTTAGCTTGGTACCCTTTGCCAGAAGTTGTTGGTAGTTTTTCAAAATAATTCCAGAGAGGATCATTTTTTCTGCCTGAAGGAACCACTCTGCCAGGTCCAGAACACATCATCCTGGTTCATTCCAAAGCAGCAACTGACTGAATGAGAAGCTGCTTACCTAGAACAAGTTTCAACAAGAATCTTGTTGAAACTTGTTGTGGGCTGCACAGTGATATATACATGTAGGCTTATACCGTTCCTTGTATACTTGTGGCAAGTCTATATAACACTGCTCCTTATATTGATATGCTAAAAATGTTCTTTAGCAATCGGATCGCATATCAGATAGTAATCCCACAATATTTAGAATCTATAAAAATCTATTTAAATCAAATAAATCTGATTTAAATAAAAAAATATATATATATTAAAAAAAAAAAAAAAAATCGCCAACCCTGGTGTCCACTAACCTCATACAATAATATCTGTCAAGTCCGGCTAAAATTGGCATTTCAAAGCATAACAGTGCCTTAAAAATATTTTCTTATTTCACTATAAAAGTCTATATTAACTTATACTGCATTGAATAAGTCAATAGTTGATATATTTGTCCTATATATAATTTTAGGTTTCTAGTTTTGATGTATTTGTCCAATATAAAATGTTAGGTTACAAAGAAAGCAATGGCCTCCGCTAGCGGACCCAGGGATCTGGGTGCGCACGTCCTGTGTAATAGTAGTCCTTGATATATACAATATATATATACATATATATATACATATATATATATATATATATATATATATATAAATATATATATATACATATTCACTCACACACATATACATTATTAACTGATGAAAATTGTGGTACCGCATTTGTCGATCACGTGAAAACCACAGTTGGAGCAAAAAAGACTAGAGACAGGGAATCTATATACTCGTATTTTTATTTAATTTTATTTATTTTTTTGCTGCAACTGTGGTTTTCACGTGATACATACATAACATATATATACATATATATATATATATATATATATATATATATATATATATATATATATATATATATATTATCGTGACCCGTACAAATTATATGTTATATCTTATGAATATGCGTGGAAAGGAAGGTAAAACCGTGATATCGATCCACAAAGTTCCTGACAAATTAAAACAAACATTACTATGACGTCACATGTTATTGCGCGGGAAAATCCCTTGCGGACAAATGCTTCGGCACATTACTAATTATCTGGTGAAAAATATCCACATTTATCGGCTATTTTGACAGGATCCGACCTGTTTGAATTTTTCAAAATGCCACCCACTTAACACTGCTGCTGTGGATAATGTAGTTACTAGTGATTCATGTTATGAGGATAGACACATGGAAGGTGTTGTTTATATCAGTGATGGGTTCGAGCGTGTGCAAGGACTTAACCACCGAGAACATAGAACAAAAAAGATACATATGCTGCAAACACTGGGTGAATCTGGACCTGCTGATATCCACATCCAATCCTGCCCTCTCAACCCCAAAACAGGTTAGTCCATCAAGTACTGAAACAGTACAGTGTTGTCTAATTCATATTCGAATATGGTTTATTCATTCATTGTCAACTAGAGCATCAGAGGTAGCCGGGTCCTTATGTACACTGCCTAATGCAGATCTGTATGTAGTGTTGAAAGCTGAGCCCACAATAAGTGGACACGAGGAAAGAATGTCAGCCTCACAGATGCAGTTCTTATATATATCAGCGGATAGTTCCTACCATTCTCAGTATTTTGAATACCGCAAATTAATATTAACGTCAGTAGCGGTTTGTAAATATTCAGTGTTTTTCTTCCGGTGGGGGCTCGATGGAGAATAACAAGCGCACCTAACCTAAAAAGTCTTGCAAAGCGTTGATAATGCTGGGAGCAAGGAAAGCATTATAATCTGTGGTCTCCAGGTGCTTACACTTTATCGTACTGGCCTATTTTATTAAGGAAAAATCGGTAAATATAAGAAGTTGCTTGTCAGTCTCACAGATATAATTCTTATCTATATCATTGGATAACTCCTTATCATTCTGAATATTTTGAACCCCACAGAGTACCGCAAATTAATAGTAACGTCAGTTGCGATTTTTAAAAAAGTTAGTGTATTTTTGACAGAGGCTGCTGTGGAAAATCACAAACGAACCTAGCGTAACTCATTTTTAATGTCACTATTCAGAATAACTTTCCTCATGTCATCAAGGCTCGCATTTACAGTATGCCCCTTGCTCTTTATGTTCCATTAGCAGCGATTCTTCAGTAACTATAAAATATTAGGTGTGACTTGTTCAATCAACGGGACTAACAGAAGTGGCCGAATAGTTTTGTTCCACTTTTTAGTCCTCGACATTTCGACTTCAGTTGAATTTTGGAATAACTGTCAATGCGTTGACTATCTATCTTGCCCCCATGGACATCATCCACTAAAAATAAAACCTATGGAAAAAGCTGGCACATTGACTTTGTTTACTCAACTAATGTATTGAGATTTTCCGCAATTTGGTAATTTACCCAACTGCCGATAAAGAGCGGGGTAGCTGTGACGTCAACAATGCGGCTTGCTATTTCTGTGTGATGCATAGTGTTCAATACCAAAGACGACATGCATATGTTTCTTTTATGTTCTAATGTGTAATATCAAAGTAATATGTACAACCAAGTGAGGAGTGAAACGAGGAAAATAATGAATAATGATAAGAAAATCGCAAGAATGGCAAAGGAGAACCCAAAGATATTTTGGAAATATGTCCAGTCAAAAACTAGGACCAAAGGAAGAATACCAGTTATTTACCGATCAACACAGAACCAACATGGCTACTAATGACAGGAAGAAAAGCAGAGGTACTTGCAAGGAAACTCTGTAAGGTATTCGTGCGTGAACAAAAAATCACCAAGGAGGAAATTAGGAAGGTCATAAAAAAATGATAAAGAAGAAATCACCAGGTTCCGGTGAAATACACCCAATAATAATAAAGTTGATGATGGAGGAATGAGTTGACCCACCAAAAATCCTATTTTAAAGCTCGTTTAAAACACAAAAATTACCAGTGGATTGGAGACATTATTACGGCAATCATCATCAAAAATATTACGGCAATCATCATAAAAAAAAAAAAAAAAAAATCTTTGAACTATAGACCTGCGAGTCTTACAAATGTAATGTATTAAATTATGTATTCTTTGATCAGGGAGGAGATAATGGATCACATGAAACTTAATAACTTATTTAGTAAAAAAAAAAAAAAACGGTATGGATTCCTTTCAGGAAGATCTACGGTACTACAATTGATTAAACTAATTGATAACTGGACAAAAGCGATTTCATGAGGGCATTTGATAGAATTCCACAGAAAAAGCTAATGGAAAAAATCGCATGTAGGAAGACACTATGTTGGATTATGGAAGTTCTCATAAACAGGAGACAACGTTTGATGGTAACTGGAGTTGCTTATGATTGAGAAGATGTTATTAGCGGGGTTCCACAAGGTCCGGTTCTGGGGCCTTTGCTATTCGTCATCCATGTAAATGGCGCTGAATGGCCTACCGGCTCCGGCGCTTGGCCTTCGAGCCAAAAATTTCATAAATCAAATCATCTATGTAAATGATTTACCATATTGCTCGAAAAACTGTACCGATATCTACCTATAGGCAGACTACAATTTTTTTTTCTTCAAGATAGTTAAGGAAGATGATTGCTTGAAACTACAAAAAAGGACAATATGAAGAGATGACCAGAGAGGCTGCAGTTTTCACAAAAACGGATACATGAGAATTGGTGCAACAGAAGTAACCGATGGTGCACATCATTTATATACAACGTAGTCGAAAGATCAACTGCAGAAAAGTATATGGGCGTAATCATCGATGACAAGCTTGAGTTTTCAGAACATATTGCTGATAAGGTGAATAAAGCGAACAAGTAGTAGGAATAATTAGGACATTCATCGCCTTAGATGCAGACATGCTCTAGTTCTCCATCACTTGGAATTTGCCAATCAAGTTTGGATTCCATATCTTGTGAAGGATGTTGAAGCAATAGAGAAGGTCCAACGCAGAGCAACCAGACTCTTGCCCAACATGAAACATTTAACAAACGAGGATAGACTGAGAGCCTTGTATCTTCCTGCACTATCATATAGAAGATTAAGAGGAGACCTAACACACAAAATTATTAGTGGGAAGTATGATAAGGAATGCATTGAGGATGTCTTTGTGGAGAGGGGTCACCACAGTGTGACGAAAGGGCATTGAATGAAGTTATTCAAGCCACAATCAAGACTCAACAAAACGGAAATATTCGTTCCCATGTCGAATGATTGATATGTGGAATGCGTTACCAGAATCATTGGTGAAATGTGCAACTGTAAAAGAGTTTGAAAATTAATTGGGTAAGTTCTGCCGTCAAACTAGTGATGACGGTGACGGGGTAGAGCTGGCGACAGACTGAATAGTCTCTTCCGAGAGATCATATATGTCTATATGTATGTCTATTTCAAGAATATGCGTGATCTGCTTTTGATCAACGACGACTTTTCAGCCAGATTTCAGCAAAGTAACTCTTATAATCGTCGCACCACTAGTTGCAACTAATCAAGTCGCTACCTAAATTTTACATAACTCAAGAATTTGTATATTCAAGCCTCAAAAATATCATTCAAGAGCCAGAGAAGGCTAAGAAAGTCGATCGTCTTTGCAGAAAAGACTCCACGACATCTTGTTTTCAAATCTTCTACCCAACCCGAAGTAAAGATAGGTACAGGAAAGTTCAATATAGAAGATCTTTCGTCTATCAAATAGTGGTAAAAAATCCAAGTTGTCCTCATTCAGTTAATAAAAAAGTTAACTATAAGACAAATTTTCCGGATCAAAGCAAACATTTTCACTGATATAGAAAAGACTTAATTTTTCCGGATGAAGGAATAATTTTTTTGACTATTAAATCTTCAAAAGCAACACATACCTAATAGTTTATCTTACAAATTTCACTAAATCTATTTAGAGATTAAGAAATACTATATTGGTGATACAGACACCAAAAATATTGCATATTACTTATTGATTATTTTGTGTGTTTAGAATGGGAAATCTTTATATTTTAGTATAGATATGTTATTGGAAAAAATCTTAAGAAACAGAATCTATATGTTTTCTATTATCAATCTCGGTCTAAATTTAAAAGTCAGTAAGCAAAACTGGAGATTTTTTTTTTTTTTTTTTTTTTAATTCCATACAGAGTAAATAGAAAAGCATTGCCGACCATTCCCACGATATATTTTTGTTATTAAAATTTAACTTACGCTTCAAAAAATCTATTTTTAACTCTAAATAAATCGTCTACATTTCGAAAACAGCTCCTTCATACCGGCTATTGTCAGAAATCTTCGGAAGCGTGACGCATTAGTAGGCAAACATCGCTATTCACCCGCCATTGTTCATCATTGACATTGAATTTATTGAATAGCTGTGAGAAAATTGAATAAATCATGGTCTATTGTATAGCTGCCGAGTGTAAGAACGGTCAAAGTAGCAGTTGGAGCTTCTTTCAATTTCCCAATGATGCAGGCCGACGAGCTGAATGGGTGTGGAAAGTGAACGGAGCCGGGAGAAAGAAGGGATCGTTGTGGGTACCCAGTACACATTCTAAACTTTGCATGGATCACTTTGAACCCGACTGTTTTGTGGAGAATCTGGCTCATTCTATTGGATATTCGGGGGTTGTAAGGCCTCGTCTAAAGGCAGATACGATCCCATTGATCTTTGCACCCAAGCTAGTCCTTGGATCGACCCCTAAAGTGGCCAAAAGTTGAAGAAGTCAGATCTTCAACAGACGCCGCAGGCAAGAGGTAAGGCATTGCTAATTACACTGCAGTGTTTGGCACTAGACCAACAACACAGGTCATAGCCTAGGCGATAGGCCTATTTAGAACACATTTTGTGAATCTGCGCAGATTTTGAATATTCATAAGATGTGCAGCACCTATAATGAATTCATAATTGGACTCAGGTGACGAATCCATTTAATATGCACACATTATGAAGGTTCATAAAATATTAGGTTAGGCCCAGAATGTCTGCATGTCTAATGGATTTGTTATCTGTACGTCCAATTATGAATTCATTATTAGTGCTGTACATGTAACGAAGAGAAGAAGCAGGCATTCATAGATTGGCTACAAATTAGGACGAGGGAATCGTATGAGAGGTACAAAGTAAAGAGAAAGGAAGTTAAGCATAAGATAAAGGAAGCAAAGAGGAGAGCAGATGTGAAATAGGGAAAGAGTATGACAGAAAATTTTGAAAGTAATAAAAAGATGTTTTGGAAGGAAGTTAAAAGAGGAAGAGGAGGCGAATCAAGTAGAGAAGAAAAGGTAAAAGGTGCAGATGGAGAGATGATAATGGAAGAGAAGGCAGTGAGAGGAAGGTGGGCAGAGTATTTTAGGGAGTTGCTAAATGTGAAGGAGGATAAGGAGGGAAAGGTAGTTGCAGTGGGAAGCGCTAAGAAAATGAAAGTGATGAGTGAGGAAAATGGAGGAGAAATAGGGAAGGATGAAGTGAAAGCAGCTGTTAAGATGATGAGAGCAGGTAAGGCACCTGGGTTGGATGGGTGCCATGCAGAATGTCTGAAGAAAGGAGGTACAGTTATGGTGGACTGGCTGGTGAGGTTATTTAATGTGTGTTTAAGAGAGGGTAGAGTGCCAGAGGACTGGAGGAGTGCATGTATAGTTCCACTTTACAAAGGAAAGGGGGACAAGTGTGAATGTAGTAGTCATAGAGGGATCAGCTTGTTAAGTGTGGTTGGTAAGGCTTATGGGAGGGTCTTGATTGAGAGGATTAGGAGAGTAACAGAGGGAGTAATTGGTGAGGAACAGTGTGGTTTTAGGACAGGTAGGGGATGTGTAGATCAGATTTTTGTGGTAAGACAGATATGTGAGAAAGCTATAGGAAAAGGTAAGGATGTTTTTTGGGCTTTTATGGATCTGGAAAAGGCTTACGACAGGGTAGACAGGAAGGCACTGTGGGAGGTACTGCAGATATATGGGATAGGAGGAAAGCTGTAAGAGCAGTCAAAACTTTTTATGAGAGTAGTAGAGCTTGCGATAGGATTTGAAAAGGAGAGAGTGAGTGGTTTGAGGTAAAGGTGGGACTTCGTCAGGGGTGTGTTATGTCGCCCTGGCTGTTCAATCTTTACATGGATGGGGTGGTGCGAGAGGTGAATGCAAGGGTAGTGGGTCAGGGATTGGAGATGAGTAAAGAAAAGGATAAAAGTGGGAGATGAGACAGCTGTTGTTTGCTGACGACACTGCGCCGTGCGCGGACAATTGCCACTGGGAAAATTGCCACTGGGTAAATTGCCACCGGGAATATTGCCACTGGGAAAATTGCCCACGTAGGAATATTGCTACCCGGAATATTGCCACTAAGAAATATACAGACAGACGCTACAACCTTATTTACTTATGTCCCAAACTTTTATTATCTGTTTGTCACTCAAGATTTCCCTTTTTATTACGGTTTTGAAAACTGTTTACCTCTTAAAGTTGTTAGATAGTTTTTCCAACAATTGTTATTTAGGAAATTGCTAATTACCAATTTAGGTAACAACTGACTTTTTGTATAGGTTAAACGAGTTGACAACGTTCAAATATTCAACTAACAATTTAGTATTTCTGCTAACTTCAGCCCATAATGGTGTCGATCATTAAGGGTGAACGTGGAAATAATATGCTCGTTGATGAGCAACAATTTATGTATCATAAACATGGGACAAACAAGGACAGTACAGTCATATACTGGGTGTGTAGCCAACGGAAAAAAGAGACACTGCAAGGCTAGACTGGATACAAAAACGTCGGACGAAGACTTTGAAGTTTTGAAACATGTAAACGAACACACGCACTCATCAACGAAAGATGAAGTAGATGCTAAAGTTGCACATAAAACTTTAAAAGAAAAAGGGAAAACGTCTCACCAATCAAGTCGTGTCCTGGTATCTCAAGCTACAGCGTCTCTCGATGAAGCTGTTGTATCTCAAATGCCCAATACAAGTAACATAAGCAGAAATATCAGGAAGTGGAGACAAAACCTTTCAAATTTTCCTTCCGTACCAAGTGGAAGGACAGGGTATGCAATACCACTAGAATTTACAATCATAGATGGCGGGAAAACTTTCCTTCAATATGATTCAGGTATTGACGATCAGGATCGCATATTGATATTTGCATCTGATGCTGGGCAACAAGATTTGAAATACTTTAAGAACTGGGCAATTGACGGTACATTTAAAGTTGCTCCGGAATGTTATTATCAATTGTTAACCATTCATGTGCAGCAAGGTAAATTGAGCATCCCGCGTGTCTTTGCTCTTTTACCTAACAAGACAGAACTAACATATAGAAGACTTTATGAAAAAGTGAGTGAGCTTTTAAGTAGTGAAGAGCCCGAAAATATAACAATTGATTTTGAAAGGGCCTGTTTCAATGGAATAATGGCTGTTTTCCCTAATGTTTCCCTTAATGGGTGTTTCTTCCATTTATCACAATCACTGTATAGAAAAATAGTTGAGCTGGGTTTTAAACAAGAATACCACAACAACAACGAATTTTCTTTAAAAATGCGACATTTTTCAGCCCTTGCTTTTGTGCCAAGCCAAGATGTTATTTGGGTTTTCGAAGAACTATCGGACGATGATGCGATACCACAGGAATTTCTTGCCTATTTTGAATCAACATACATAGGAATTGAGAGAGGGACACGGAATAACAGACGAAGAGCTACACCTACGTTTCCGATCAGTTTCTGGAATGTCTATAGCCGTGTTGTAAATTCTTTACCACGAACAAATAACAACGCGGAGGCATTTCATAATGCGCTTAATAAATCAGTTAGTAACGCCCACCCCAGTATCTGGAGACTAATTGACGCACTCAAAGATGAGGAATGCTTAGCAAAAGCTAAGAGAATTCATTTTGAGCGCGGGGATTCACTTCCAGACAAGAAAAAGTATAAAGATTTAAATGCCAGAATAAAGAACATCGTCTTAAACTACAGCACTTATGATGATAAAATAAGATATCTACGTTCCATTGCTTATAACATGCATGTTTTTTAATAAACCAATTTTGTTCTCTCTTATGTATTCTTTATGATCTAAATTTTTAAAATACTTGTTGTAATAAAATCGTGTTTTTATTTGTTTTTTTTCTTTTCCCTCTATATTTTTTCAAGTCACTTTTATTAAAGAAATATATCTAGCAATATTAATAGGTAAACAGTTTTTAAAACTAAAATAAAAAGGTTAAAAATCTTGAGTGATAAACTGATAGTAAAAGTCTCGAATATAAGTAAATAAAAAAATCATAGTGGCAATATTCCGGGTAGCAATATTCCTACGTGGGCAATTTTCCCAGTGGCAATATTCCCGGTGGCAATTTACCCAGTGGCAATTTTCCCAGTGGCAATATTCCTAGCGCCCACTGCGCTTGTAGCAGGATCAGAGGAGGGATTGAGGAAGTTAGTGACAGAGTTTGAGAAGGTGTGCGAAAGAAGGAAGCTGAAGATAAATGTGGGCAAAAGTAAGGTGATGAGATGTACAAGGGGAGAGAGTGACAGTAGGCTGGAAGTGAGCATTAAGGGTGAGAAACTGGAGGAAGTGGATAGTTTCAGATACTTGGGTGCGAATGTGACAGGAAAGAGAAGAGTGGGGGTGGAGGTAGAATGTAGATTGAGAGAAGCGAGTAAATGCCTTGGTGGATTAAAAAGTGTAATGAGAAATAGACATCTGGGAATGGATGCTAAGAGGAGGTTATATGAAGGAGTGATTGTGCCAACAGCAATGTACGGGGCAGAAATATAGAACATGAGAGAGGAAGAGAGAAGGAGTTTGAATGTGTTTGAGATGAAATGTCTGAGAAGTATGATAGGGGTTACCAGGCTAGATAAAGTGAGAAATGAGGAGGTGAGGAGGAGAACAGGGGTGGAAAGGGAGCTGGGAGATAGGGTTGATGAAAGAGTATTAGGATGGTTTGGACACATGGAAAGAATGAGTGAAGAAAGATTAGTAAAAGAAGTGTGGAAGGAGTGAACATGAGGGGGCGTCCTAGGATGAGATGGATGGATGGGGTGAAAGAGGCTTTACAAAATAGAGGAATATCTGTAGAGGAAGGACGGGAGAGTGAATGGAGAAGGGTTGTGTATAGGTGAGGCTGTGATGCATGAGGGGGAGTGGGTGGGGGGATGGGGGGTTAGGAAGTATGTAGGAGAAAAGAATTGACGCAGCCCGAAGGGATTTCTCCCCGTCTTCTCCTTTCCTGCATGAGGGGACGGAGAGGGGGGGGGTCGCCGAATTTATGAAGCGGTCTTGCTGTGGATGTGCTGTGTCTTGCGACACTGCTTCTGACCCAGGGCAGTGGACAGGATGCAGGGATGACCCGTCATCCAGGAGGTGCCAAGATAGGAGGGAGGGTGGAGGGGAGTGGAATATATGGGAAATGAAATGGGTGGGAGTGATTTCTATGCCTTTTTCTTTTTGGCTACCCCCCGTGTAAGGGGAAAAAAGCCTTTGGTATATGTATGTATGTACATTTAACGAATATTCATAATATGTGCAGATTCACAAAATGTGTATGGCAGCCTAAACAAACGACACGCCACATGCATATGTAGGCCTAGACCCTATGATAGACAACAGAGATGAATGTGACTGTCCCAAGTTATGGCCTGTGTTGTTGTCTTATGTCTACGTGACATGAGACAGAGACTGTCATGGCTGGCACTAGGTCAGGGGGATGGGGGGAGTAAATTTATGGTTATCCCTTTGGCCACATCACTATTTCATTGATGATGTTAACAATGATTATGTTAACAATGATGATCTAGTTTCGCCCAAGGTGTAGCCTATCCCTAAGCATATCTGTCAGTATTTCCTATTCCTTCTGACCTGCATCCCTAGTTTTTCTCTTCCTGATCTTGTTCCTATCCACTTTCTTCACTCCTCTGGTTGGATTTCCCATTTTCATCATCACCGTCAAGAAGGTCAGCTTTGGAATGCTCAGTCATTCCCTGGTCATCTTTTTGACGTTTGGCGTTGTATTATGGACTTAAACATATATGGTTAGCTCCTCTTCTTCAGAGTCAAATCCCGCGACATTTACGTCAACCTGTCAGAATGTCTCAACATATGTATATGTGTGTGTATATATATATATATATATATATATGTATGTATGTGTGTATGTGTGTGTGTGTGTATGTGTGACGTCCTAGGATGAGATGGATGGATGGGGTGAAGGGGGCTTTGGGGAAGAGGGGAATGTCGGTTGAGGAAGGACGGGAGAGGACAGAAGACGGGTGAATGGAGAATGGTTGTATATGGAAAATGTTGTGATGCATGAGGTGGAATGGACGGGGGAATGGGGGGGTGAGGTAGTGTGTGTGAGCAAAAATTTTAACGCAGCACGAAGGGATTTCTCCCCGTCCTCTCCTTTATATGGGGGGACGGAGAGTGGGGGTCGCCGATTTAATGAAGCGGCCTTGCTGTGGATGTGCTGTGTACTGCAACACTGCTTTTGACCCAGGGCAGTGGACAGGGTGCAGGGATGACCCGTCATCTAGGAGGTGCTAAGATGGGAGGGAGGGTGGAGGGGTGTGGAGTGTTTTCGGGGATGGAATGGGTGGGAATGATTTTATGCCTTGTCCTTTTTGGCTACCTCCCTGGTAAGGGGGAAAAAGCCTTGGTATATGTATGTATATATATATATATATATATATATATATATATATATATATATATGTGTGTGTGTGTGTGTGTGTGTGTGTGTGTGTGTGTGTATATATGTACGTATATATATATAATATATATATATATGTGTGTGTGTGTGTGTGTGTGTGTATGTATATATACATATATATATGTATATATATATACTGTATATGTATATATACATATTATATACATATATATACATATTATATAAATATACATATATATATATATATATATATATATATATGTATATATATATATATATATATGCAGGGATGACCCGTCATCCAAGAGGTGCCAAGAGAAGAGGGAGGAGGGTGGAGGGGAGTGGAATATATAGGAAATGGAATGGGTGAGAGTGGTTTCTATGCCTTTTTCTTTCTGGCTACCCCCCATGGAGGGGGAAAAAAGCCTTTGGTATATGTATGTATATAGATATATATATATATATCTATATATATATATATATGTATATATGTATATATATATATATATATATATATGTGTGTGTGTGTGTGTGTGTGTTCGTGCGTGTGTGTGTGTGTGTGTGTGTGTGTGTGTGTGTGTGTGTGTGTGTTAGATGAAGAAAAATACTACCAGGCGAAGTTGTGTATAACTCTTTTTCAAGATGGTCGTAATAATTTGGCGCATGCGCAAACCAAAATCCCCTGAATCCTCCTACAAAAAGGAATAAATAAATAGTAACAACAATTGCAATGGGAACATGAATGCAGTCTGACTCTTCTTCATTTCTTCATTTATTAATTTATCTATTTATTCATTTTCTCCCATGATCATCATCTTGACGTTTGCTACTATGTCAGGCTCCTTCTCCTCAGCGTCGTTGAACAGTGTTCCCCTCCCGCACTGACAAACAAGTACGAGACCTGATCCTGCACCTAGAAGAACTACACTTCACATTTTACACCACCGCACCTCTATCTCCCTCTCGCTCTCCTCTTCTCCACGAAACTTCTCACTCCGAGCCCCAAGAAGTCTCTCTCCATCCACCTAACCGGCTGCCTCTCCCACATCATCTCGCTTCGGTGCATCCTTTGCCTTTGTCCACCAACACACATTTTCGAATTCATTTTCCTGCCTTCATCTCCTGCACAAGCTCCTTCTTCCCGTTGCCTCCTCCCTCCCTTCTCCTTCTAATCCCTCCACAGTCTCTCTTCAGTTCATCTTCTGTCTCCTTCTCTCTCCCACCGAGAGGGTGCCACGGCGATGAATAAAACCATACAACGACAGACAGAATAAAAAGAAAAGGGGAGTACGGTAAGGAAGGGGACTGGCGCTTGGGGACGACTGACGTCAGAATCTCAGCAAGGCAATGTAACATATATTATCATCATTTAGTTTATTTGTTATTTTTTCATTTATTCATTTAATTTCTATATTCCTCTACTTATTTTTTTTTTATAATCCAAAACGAATTTATTTATATCAGGTTTGTATTCGGAGCAAGAAGAGTGATTTGGTCGAAAAAAAAGAAAAAGAAAAACAAAACAAAAAACGAGGCTTGTCTGATTCCCAGTCCACTCACCCTTCATCCGAAGATAAACATAACACTTCGCGGAAAAAATACATATCTAGAAGTAGATTAGATATAAGAACAAACCCAGTGTTGTAAAGTCGTTATAGATGCAATGTTACATCGACGTACGAAAACAAAATAAAAGGATTCTCAAATCTGATTAGACTCGTTTCCTTCTCCTACTCCTCCTCCTCCTCCTCCTTCTTCTTCTACTTTTTCTTCTTCTTCTTTTTCATTTTACGAAAAACAAAAACTCGTTGTTGAGCCAAAACAAAACGCAGCGGGCAAAAAACGTTGCTGTCCTTTCACAGACCACCATGAACCACCTCACCAACTTCAGGAAAACATGCATTGCAGTTCATTATTGTGTGTTATACAACCTAGATGAATTACCACTCAGTAAAATACAAATTTTGTCTGATTGTTTAGGAACACCCATTCCTTCCGTCTACTCTTATCCCCCTTCCCCTTCTATCTCCAGCTATTCCCTCCCTTATTCTATCCTTCTTTCCTTCCTTATTCTATCCTCTATCCTATCCTTTCCCCTTTCCCTTCATTGTTTTCCATCTTCCAAGTTCAATTCAGAACTGACCCAGTTGCTCCTCCTACTTGCTGATCTCTATAATATTCCCTCCATGCATGCAGGAACACAACTCACGAATACACACATACACACACGCGCGCACGCACACACAAACACGCACGCAGACACCATGTAGGTATGGTTTCCAAGCTGGAACCACACATGGATTTGATTCTGGGTATGATAACGATGGAGCATGGCGGATGTTGCTTCTTGTTTACTACAATTAGGTAAATACGCACGCACGTGGACACACACGCACACACACACACACACACACATGCAATATCACCACAGGATAAGAGATTGAAGACAGTAAGTACTTTCGTATTTTACATTTTCAGACAAAGTAAGGCATTTTTAATCTATCTAACATCAGTACATGCATGCATATACATAAATATATGTGCACACAGTCACATACATATATACATATAGGCCCACAAATGTGGGCGCCACAAGCCCGCCGTTGGGGCTTACGCCTCGTGACTTAACGAGGAGGCGGAGTGTCTCGCAGGATGGTCAACAACTCGTCGGGCGCTTCGAGAGCGCGCCTGACCAAGTTAGCGGCCAAAGCTTCCTCGTCCTGCGAGCCCTCGACGGGTTGTCTTAGCTGCGCTGCGGCAGGACAGTGGACCAAGTAGTGTATAAGTGGCCGACGGGCCCGGAGACCGCAATGTTCGCACTCGTGGCTAATAAGCTCGGGCCGCATCTATTCCAGCGTGCCGTAGCCAAGTTAGAGCCTATGCCACCGGACCTGGTTGGCTCTGGACATTTGGTACTTGCAGTGTAGTGGCTGGTAGTTCGAGGTGGCGGCATACCATCCTGGGGAGGACGTTGCAGGTGACTGTGGGCATCGTGCTAGTTGCACGGGCTGCCGCATTCGTCAACTCATTCCCTCGGACTCTCACGTAACTGGGTACCCAATTCAGCCGCAGATGCCGACCTTCCCTGGCAAGCCTCTGTGTACTGAACTGGATGGAATGTCTCCAGCTAGATGTTGTCGATGGGGCTAGCTTGCTGGATCTTCTGGAGGGAAGATTTTGAGTCCGTGTTTACGATCACCACACCTTCACGATGGGGAAGGGCGTGATCCAGGGCCTCCTGAATGGCAGCTAACTCCGTCTGCAGGGTGGGGCACTGGTCGGGGGTCCTCCATGACATCGTCTCCCCGCCAGTGACGTGACTGCAGCCGCCGCCGTCGTGTCTCGGACAGGGCCCACGGACCCGTCTGTGTAGTACACGGTTCCGCTTGGGATGCTGGCCTATGCCATAGATGCCAATGAGGGCAGATCCAGAACCCACAGAGTTAGATGGTCGTCGTCGAGCAGTGCGTTGGTGGCGTCAGCTAGCCTTCATAGCCAGATGTTGGTGTTGATGAAGTCCCGTCGCTACGGTAGCGTCCTTTTGATTTTGGTTCGTGCAATGGTCACCTTGTCGGAGGACCCTGGCCACCCGGCAAATCACAATCTGTTGGGCCCTGGAGGCCAGAGGAACCGGTCGAATCTCGCTTTGCATTACGGACACACTGGTACAGTGAGGAACTCCGAGCATGGTCCTCATGGCCTAGTTCTAGATGCACTCGATCCTCCTTTGTTGGGTGGGTGACAGAGACTTGCACGACAGAGCTGTAATCAAGCAACGAGTGGACAGCCTGTATGTAGAACAGCCGCAGCACGGAGTATGAGGCACCTAAATGTGTCCTCGTCATTGCCCTCATGACAGTGATTCTCGTCCTCGTTCTCACTAGGTTGGCGACCTGGGTGTTGAAGGATAAACCTTGGTCAACCCATACTCCCAGATACTGGTACGAATTGGTCCAGGCTTGCTGGATGCGGAGATGGGTGTCCGAGGTGGAGGCCTTGAACATTAAGGCCTTGGACTTCTAAGCTATAATCTTGAGGCCCAATTCTTCACACTTGTAAGTGATGAGATCAAGGGCCTCTTGCGTTCTTGCGATCTTACTGCCTCGGGCTCTGCCCGAGACGACGAGGACTAAGTCGTCGGCATAGCTCAGAAGCACCGTGCCACTCCGGGAGGATGGGTTCACCAACTGTTCCATCAGGAGGTTGAAGAGGACGGGGTTGAGGACCCCACCCTGTGGTATGCCGTTCTCTAGTTCACGGTAGACTGAAAGGTGGCTTTGGAATCTGACCAGGGCGCGTCGGTACAACAGATAGTCCTCTATCCAGGCGAGGAGTCGTCCCTGAACACCCCGCTGTACCAGCGCATCTAGGATGGCATGTGCTCTGGCTAGCTCGAATGCTTTCTCCAGGACAAGGAAAACAGCCACGGCAGGGCGGGGAAGGATGTGGCTGCTCCTCCAATCTTTGGCAGAGGGCGGGTGCCTGCCCCCAAGCTGGGTGCAATGGTGGGGGAGCAGGCATGGACCGGGGCTGCTGCTGTTGGGGGAGGGGGGGTCCGTCCTTCCCCTTGAATGTTTCACCTGTCACCGGGGAGCCGTCGGAGGCGTTCTGGGCAGTGAGGATGCCACGCGTGGTGCTTCTTTTGGCAGTTGGGGCACCGAGCTGTGGTGGCCTGGTTCCCTTTATGCCTCGCGATGCACACCTCCGTTGCGTGTGCTTGGCTGCACACTCCGCACCTTGCAGTGTTGTGGCAGCAACTCTGGCACTTGCAGCACCGTATCGGATCTCGGTCGTAGGGCCTTAGGGTGTATTTTTCTCCATAGTCCTAGGTCGAGTTTTTCCGATAGGGGTCCCTCAAGCTCTACCAGAACCTGGGGAGTTGTAGTTTTGTCCCGCGTGCTGCCGAGACGCTTCGCCCTAAAGACGTTGGAGTGGTTCCTCACCGCTTCCAGCTATCTACTCAAAAGCGTTGAACGATGCCCTTCGTGCGCTTGCCACTGAGATCCAGCAGCACCATCTTGGAGGTGGGACCCTGTGCGAGAGCACGCATCCTCAATGTGCTCTCGTCATCCATGGGGGTGAGCCCATATTCACCTTTCAGGTTTGGCCTGATGGCTATGTTTAGTCCTGCGTTGTCTCGCTGGAGGGATAACACCGCCTGATATTATGATAATAATGATAATAATAGTAATAATGATAAATTTATTTGGCAAAGAATCAATATACATGAAGTGCAGATGACAAGAACACATAGTTCGAAATGATAATTGCAAATTGCCGAGGATAACACACAAAAAAAGCATGTACTCGTAAGCTTATTTCCATTGTGGTCCTCAATATTTCCAGTGTGGCTAGTATGTCCGTTGGTCTCCCCGAGCTTGAACTTGTGGCGACCCGTCACGCGAGGGGCGCGTTGCTTTTTGGCAGCGCCGACTATTGTCCATCCGTCGCCTCTATTGCCGTTGCTATTTGGGGGTGGGGTGGGGGCGCTGTCGTCTGCCTCAGTGGTACTCCTTCTGTTGTCGCCGTTGCCATATGTCTCGGTGGAGCCTACGCGCGCAGCCTCTGTGGTGCTCTTTCCGTTGTCGCCGCTAGCACCTTACATAAATATAATGTGAGGTCTGCCCAAGAAATCAATGCTTTGTTTCATTATCAATTATTAGATAACCATCATATTGATTGGTCCAAAGCCATAATCGTAGCAAAAGCAGAGTTGACCTGAGAGAAACGTAATTGAATCATGTTTAATCTCAGGCACTTTTGATAGAAATGTAAACTTAAGCTATGGACATTTCAAATGCGATCAATTGTTAACGGAACTGGGGATGAAATGGTTTCCGCCAGGTCGAAACAAGGGAGGTAAGTCCCCCTTCCCATCTTCTGTACAGTCTCCTCTCCCCCCCCCCTGCAGTTCCCCTATGCCCGCATTCCTTCTGTACTTTTGTATTTAAACACCCTTGTATCTGCCTTACTTTGAAGATGTAATATACGGAAGTACTTACTGTCTACAAGTTTCTCTTCTCCTGTGGTGATATTGCATAATTCGTTTCACGGTGATGTGAAAGCTTGCAAATATATATTCATATATGGTATATATATATTGAGGATTTATGATATATAAGTAGATAGAAATGTTATTTCTTCAACACATATATGAGTCCAAACAGTTCTATTTCAACTTGGATATGTGTTTGAGTTTCAATGTAACCATGTTCATTTCTTTCAATATTTAAGAAATATGTCAGATGCTGAATGTCAATTGAATTTAGGTAAGCCAACTGCCAAGGTATGTGAACCATTCCAAAACCTCAGTGTCCTCGCCACATGCATGGGCAGACTGAACTGTGTCATCCTGTAAACTCCCAAACTCCTGGACTTTGGTCTTGGTTCAGGAGACCTGAGACCAAGTGGTCTACCCTCCCTGTCCAGTGACTCAAGGCCTGCAACCAGAACCTCCAACGACTCCTCTAAGACATCAGCAGCAGCAAAAACAAGGTCAGTGACCTTTGTGTTGCCAATAGATGCTCATCGACAACTCTGTCTAATATCCGATCCATGCAGGTGTTGAAAAGTGTTAGGGTAAGGAACACGCCTGCCTCACCTCTGAATTAACAGGAAAGAACTTGGACACGCCTCCTCCCTACATTACAGCGCTCTCTGTCCCAAGGCATGAACTAGATATCAAGTCAGTAATTTTCGCAGGAATCCCACGATCTCACAGAAGATTCCAGAACACCCCATGATATACCGAGTCAAACACCTTCTTGAAATCAACACAAACTGCAAGAAACCTCTGTTGAAACTCACGTCGGCGCTCCACAAGAAAACGAAGCGCTAGGATTCGATCAGTTGTCGACTTACCTGACGTGAACCCAGACTGGTCAGACATTTGAAACTTTACTTGATGTACAGAACACGAACCCGTATCAGCAACAGACGGGCAAGCACGTTACCTGGCACACTGAGCAGTGTAATATTGTGGTAGTTGTTGCAGTATTACCGGTCCCCTTTCCATGTCCAGATATGAACGATCAGACCCTTTTTCCAGTAAGAGGGTATGATAACTGCCAGACGGCAAACAGTACCGCATACAACCTGTGGATCATGGTCTCACCACCAGCTTTCATCAACTCCGTACTGATGTTGCAGATGCCAGCTGCCTTTCCACCCTCTGTCAAAGAGGGTGGAGATTCGTCCATCGGTGGATCGGCAACCGCCACCCAAACACCATCGAGTGGATGCTGTCCATTTGGAGGGTCGCCCATGAGAAACTGATCATAGTACTTGGTAAAGGGACTCCACCATTTCACATCTGATACTGACTGTCCATCATCTGTACGAACTGTACTCCTATGGGTCACATATTTGGAGTGGAATTTCGTCATGGCTCGGTAAGCAGGTCTGAGGCCTATGAATGTATAGATAAATGAATAGATAAGTAAATAAGTACATGAATGAATAAACAAAACAGGATCAATAACAGACGCACCAAAACTAGGAAGATCAAAAATAGAGATATGTGGAAAACAAATTAACATTCCCGTCGTTTGGTGTGGAGGAGTTTCCTTATTTGGTACGATTAGTTGATATTCTTGAACAAATCACCAAGAAATTTATCTAGTCTAGAAGACAGTGTTCTGCCTGAATTGGCAAATTTGGATAATTTCAGTTAAATTATATATTTTGGATGTAAGGTGCAGTTCTTCATTATGGTAGGAATATAAGATTTTTATTTATTCATTTATTAATAAAAATTACTTGATTCCACTTTATTTGATTTTATATTATATTATTTACTTATGCATTTATCTATTCTTATTTATCTATTCATTCATTTCATTTATTTATTTTATTCATTTGTTGACGCATTGCTGAGTGCCCTCCAAGATCGGAAGCCATTTGGGTCACATCCCCTCCTAGCCTTCCTTACATACAATTTCCCTTCTTTCAATGTCCTCATTTTCTTTGTTTTTTCTTTCATCCTTTCACTATCGAAAACAGCATGATTTTTTTATGCTTCCCGTCAGGTGGTATTTCATTCAACTGTAGGAAAGCTACAGTCAAATTGTTCAAAGCTATAGACAAATTTGTTCAGCTAAGTATACCTCTAACATGCTGAATATAAAGTTGACTTAATACTCTATCTTCTCTCTCTGTGTTTATCTCTATGCATGTATCTCTATTTATCGCATTAATCTTTTCCTCAGGATGTACCCTCTATTTCTCCACTAATATTTTTCCCTCGCGTCTGTTCGTCCTGCACCTCCGTCTTCCCTACTCCATCTCGTTTGCTCCTCCTCCACCTCTTTCTTTTTACCTCCCACCACCTAAAGTCCTTCATCATCCTACCATCACCCCCATCCACCCTGAACCTGTCGGCAAGCCCATTAGAAACGGTAACCTTGTATTACTTTTGAATCGTACATTTTCCGTCCGCCGCCTCTGCTACGTTGCAAGCGGCGTTGCCACATAAGGCGTGGACGGTGCAACTCAACTGAATTATTATTTGAGTTATTAGGCTGGAAGAAGCTGCACACAGGCATGCAATGTGTTGTTGTACATGTATATACACTTACGTCTGGAAAGAAAGATGTGTACGAAGAACTTTATACAGATTATGTCGTATAAAAAGTAGAAATTCTTGCCGGGTGAATTACATGCTCTAATAAGTATGCTTGGTTTCTCATACAAGCTACATTAGTTTGCATCTTTTGCAAACTTGTAACAAGCGTTTTTATTTGCGTGGAATATTCGCTATGAATATTTCTAGAATGTCATGATAGACTCATTTTTTGTATATATATGTCGTATGTAGCATTAGATTTGCAAGAAAAAATATTCCTTAATATATACCTGTAAAACGTTCATTCACACATGAATTGAGTGTATGCGTGATCAAAACTGTAATTCCACCCAAGTTAGTATGTAGTACATGCCTGAGAAGGATATAGCCAAAATCGAAAAAATAAAAAACGCAACAAAAACAATCCCAGGGTTGTACGGGCCGACCAGTTTCTGCTCGGTATCAATCTGATGCAATGCCGGATTCTAATTTCATGAACCCCTAAGCTTGGCGGACATTATTGGAACTTAAGCCCGATAGCAAAAAAATAATAAAGTAAGATTAAATAGAATAAATAAATAAGTACTTAGGTTTAAAGTATTGCTTTAAATATACATAAAAAAATTAAACTAGATAAATGCATTTGTTACAGAAGTCATAAAACTACATTAAAAAAAAAAGGAAAAAGACAGGGATATCCCCTCCCCCGAAAAATAATCTTGTATATCGTGAATCTCCCTGAAGACAGTGATATCCCTTATTTTTTGCAGTTTATGCTTAGATCTGTTTCTAATCGAATGCAAATCAGTATCGACGTTTCCTACGCTGGGTTTAGCTCTACTCGAAAAATGGCTATCACCAGAAAAAAGAACGTTGATGTAAGAAAAATAAGTCAAAACTAATTAAAAAAACACACTTCAATAAGTTGTCAACCAATATATGAATTGTCAAAAAAAAGTTACATAAATAAACAATAAGAGAAATGCATAAATTAACAAATAAATAATAAATGAATTAGATAACATGATAATGAATAATTAGATAAAATTGAATTAAATAGATTCAGTAACGGACATAGGCAACCAGAGATCAGTAAAAACAGGGCAGAGCGTAGAAAATCATCACAGAGGGAGATGACAGATTAGCAATAGTTTAAATAAACAAACAAAATAGAACATAGAAATATAAATGAGGTAGTATATTACAAGAACAGCTTTGCAAAGATTTATGGAAATAATTACAATTTGGATAATTGATACACTCGATGATGATGGTCAGAATGGACGAAATTAAATTTGTAATTAGTATCATAATGAAAGTGACTAAAGAAATTGTTTTCAGTACAAAATTGAGCAAATAAAGAACAATTCAGCCTAAACAAAAATGTGAAACACAGCTATTGAAAATGAATAAATAAACTAATTAATTAGTGAAAAAATACTAATTCACAGTCTTGGCGTTGTTGTGTGGGAAGAAATATCCTTATCTGTTATGTTTGGTCTTTTTACTGAAAAAATAAGTATTCAAGAAAATTATCTAAAGAAACTAGAAGATATAGGTGGTCTCATCTATTTGGTGGCGTCAACGGAAGCGTACTGGACTCGCATTCGATTAGTTGTAGGTTCAAGTCCCGCGCCTCTTTCTGATTCTCAGCAGTGACGGTTAGTTACATCCTCCCTAGGAGTCTCTTTAAACCCATCTCTTTTTCCCCCCTTTTTCAGACTTCCTCTCCTCACTCCCATCCACACTCACATCACATACTCTTCTAATGATAGATCATTGTCTTGTACCTATACTACCTCAGCAGAACAGTATTTTTTTTTTCTATTTTCCTCTGAAAATCTCCCCTTCTCCCTTTTCATTTTTTTGCTTTCATGTTTTGCTTTATTTTATTCTATCTTATTCTATCTTATTCTTTTTTATTCTATTTTACTCTATTTCATTCTATTGCATTCTGTTTCATTCTAGTATGGCCGAAACCCTCAGCCAGTCTAGCTTTGTTTTCTTCCATAGACATTTTCCGAACATATCCAAGACTCACTTCCTTACAGTAGCGTGGTTACCATAAACGGGGTTGCCTAAAACCATGAGGATTTTTGTCTCGTTTGATATTGCAATACTTTTCTCTGTCTTAAAGCATTTTTCATTTCTACCTTAGCTCTTCTCGTTTCTTAAATTCTATGATTTACTTCCAGTTCGAACGAACACGGAGATGCGCATTTGTATAATCAATAAACTACTTTTTCTTTTAGTAATTATTATATTTATACATTAATGATTTCCTATTTGTCATCTAAAGGAAAAAAAAAAGTAATTATAATTTCATAATTTCCCGTCTAAAATCTGCAGGAAAAAAACAATTTCATTTCCAAATAAATGCTTTTGGAAATGCATTGCACTTCAACGTAATCACATTTCTAACCACGGATATCAACAGTTGCCTTGAATGCTAATTTTTCCTAACTACATCACCGAAGTCCCAATTTCACAACGAAATTATTAACCTTATCTGCACTCTGCCAAATGCCATGGGAACACGCAACAAAAGAACAAATCTTCAACTCATGTATACAATCACAGGAATCGAACAAGTCGTGTGCGTCAGGGCACAAGCAGACAAAATCATTGACCGATACAAAAACTAATCGATGGATAATTCCAAGACCAAGACTTAAATGGCTCCAGACCAGCTCAACATGCATATGCAGTCGAGTTGGTACAGGGGAATATAATAAAGCATTGAACCGCCCAAAGTCACACCTAACGTATGTAGTACCTCATATCCTCATTATGGTCCATTTTCATGATAATGAAATCTTTTTTCTCTATAAGTACTATACAGTAATGTAGTGATAATTATCAAGTACATATTAAATTAATTTAGGGGAATTATAAACAATATAGCTCGCCAAAAATATTATGTCAATTCTATAAACAATGTAGCATATACCAGAAACTAAGAAAATTGAAAGCAAGGAAACGAACAGAAAATGATACATGTGTAACAAAACGAAAAAAAAACAGGATAGAATAATACATTTATGAGATATAGTCTAGCAGCGAAAATTGATGGGGCAACTAGATCATGCCGCTCGCAACAGGCGTGGGCCATAGTATATTTCCAACTCTTATTTTCATAACCGACACGAACGCGAACCGATCGATAAGTATGGCGGACCATGTAACGCCACGCCATCCCTGCTGGGCGTCTGCACAAGGCAAATATTATGCATGGAATAATGTACCCCGTTCAGTAGTTCAGCCACCTCATCACCAGAAGAATTTATTCAGCTAAAGAAAAGCCCATTCATCTTATATTGGGCATAGAAATTCTCGAGTAAAGTGGCTATTTTTCCTTCCACATCCTACCTCCAACCTCCGATATCTGCCAGTACTGCCGACACCTTCTAGTGGATACGTTTGTTTACGACCTCCAGCTCCAGCAACAATGGCCGACCTCTTCTGGACGAAGAGGCTGTCGGCGTAGCACTGTTATGTTTTCACTGGAATGAGAGTAAAGACAAAGAGGCGTGTCTGGAAGCGGCAGTTGTTAGTAAGGACAGATCACTTTGGAGTTTCCAAAGAAGGGTTCCCGACTTTTTTGTTCCTATGTACCCCTCAGGTATTTTTTTTTTTTTTTTATAGATCCCCTTGTCCCCCTAAGATAAGGGGGGGAACGATGTAAATGGTATCTTTATATTATTCTGTTATGAAACCCCCTATGTATAAACTGCATAAGAATCTCATTGGTGATAGCATCAATAAACTAAACTCAGGTAATTTGTAAAATATTTTGATTCATCACATACATATATTTTTTAATAATTATCCGTAATGATTTTCATTAGTACCCACAACTAATCAAAATAATGTAACCAAAACTAATGGTATTCACCCTACTCTTGATATAATTTAAGTAAAAGCTTTGCTTACTTAAGTGAGAAAAAATGTAGGGTCTGAATATATATATATATATTAAATACACATATATATTTTTTTTCCACCACAATTCACTTTTAATTCCATGCCATCGCAGTCGTGCCTGACGAGGAGCTCAGTAGAAGCATATATGAGGAAACTGATACGTGGTCGAGCTGGGAACTCGAACTCAGCTCGGACGTAACAAAGTGTCAGTGACTTAGCCCATTGCGTTAACGCAATGCTTCTATCGAGCTCCTCGACAGTCTCGACTGCGATGGCATGGAATTAAAAGTGAATTGTGGTGGAAAAAATGTTAATCTGTTCACTGGGAACCATTCAGTGTTTGAATATATATATATATGTCTATATATATATATATATATATATATATATATATATATATATATACTGTATACATATATATATATATATATATATATATATACATATATATATATATATATTATATATATCATATATATATATAAATTGATATATATATATACGTATATATATATATATATATATATATATATATATATATATATATATATATATATATGTATTTATATATGACGGTATACATAGTAGTCCGACACCACAATCCCACCAACTGGGCAAGGGACGCGGGTCGGTAGACAGAGACCTGTAATTAATTAATTAATTAATTAATTGAAAATAAATAAAATGAAATAAAATGAATAAGATAAAATAAAATGAGTTTCTTAAATCATGTATTGAAGATGAGTAAGAATGTAGAATTAATGAGAAAACTTACGTGAGTGTGGAATTTGGAACCTGCCGGACAAAAGATCATCGGACGTTTGACCAAATTGAAGATTGTAGATTGAGAGAAGCGAGTAAATACCTTGGTGGATTAAAAAGTGTAATGAGAAATAGACATTTGGGAATGGATGCTAAGAGGAGATTGTACAAAGGAGTGATTGTACCGACAGCACTGTATGGGGCAGAAACATGGAACATAAGAGAGGAAGAGAGAAGGAGTTTGAATGTATTTGAGGTGAGATGTCTGAGAATTATGATAGGGGTTACTAGGCTGGATAGAGTGAAAAATGAGGAGGAGAACGGGGGTGGAAAGGGAGTTGTGAGATAGGGTGGATGAAAGAGTATTAGGATGGTTTGGACACATGGAAAGAATGAGTGAAGAAAGACTAATAAAAGAGGTGTGGAAGGAGTGAACATGAGGGGGCGTCCTAGGATGAGATGGATGGATGGGGTAAAAGGGGCTTTGGGGAAGAGGGCAATGTCTGTTGAGGAAGGACAGAAGACAGGGGTGAATGGAGAATGGTTGTATATGGATGATGTTGTGATGCATGAGGTGGAATGGGTGGGGGATGAGGGAGTATGTGTGAGAAAAATTTGACGCAGCCCGAAGGGATTTCTCCCCGTCTTCTCCTTTTCTGCACGAGGGGATGGAGAGGGGCTCGCCGATTTTATGAAGCGGCCTTGCTGTGGATGTGCTGTGTCTTGCGACACTGCCTCTGGCCCAAGGCACTGGACAAGATGCAGGGATTACCCGTCAATTAGGAGGTGCCAAGATAAAAGGGTGGAGGAGAGTGGAGTGTGATGGGGATGGAATGGGTGGGAGTGGTTTTTATGTCTTTGTTTTTTGGCTACCTCCCTTAAAAAAAAAACCTTTGATATATATATATATATATATATATATATATATATATATATATATATATATATTATATATATAGGCGGAAATCACAAAGAAAAACAATAAATTATAGACCGAGCGCTTTCGTCTATTCAGACATCTTCAAGATATATCAACAGAAGAAACAAAAGTAAACAATATATATATGTATATATATATATATATATATATATATATATATTCATACACACACACACACACACACACACACATTTATACCAATGTGTATAGACTCTATCCTCGAAGCTCTCTTCATAAAAGTATCACCCCCCAATCTAAATACACAAACCACGGATCTAGAGGCTCTCCCTTGTGTAAGGAGACCTACGGTCCCTGGACGACGGAGCGAGAATGATGACGTCACACATCAGCCGAGAAATGAGGAAGTAGCACAGTCCGGATAGTGAAAACATGCAGCATGGGTTCTAACCTTTCCCCGGTGTTGGCGAACCTATACATGGAATACTTTGAGTGCGTACTAATACCTAGTATCAAACCAGCCGACATGTTCTGGTTCAGATATTTAGATGATGTTTTCACTATCTGGGATGACAAATGGGGCTCTTTCAATGTTTTTCTTGATAGTCTTAACAATTTAGCACATAATATTAGATTTAAAGTAGAATGGGAAATTGAAGGAAGAATACCTTTTCTTGATATTTTAGTGATCAGATGTCCAGATAATTTGTCCTTTACAGTATACAGGAAGCCTACTCATACGGGCAGTTATTTACATTTTTTCAGTAATCATCCGGATAATATAAAATATAGTGTTGCCTCGGGCCTTTATTTAAGAGCTCTTCGGATTTGCAGCCCGGAATTTCTCAACTCAGAAATTGAATCAGTGCGCACTCAATTATTAAAAATAGGCTACCCAGACTGGTTTCTGACAAAAGCCCTCAGCAAAGCCAAAACCAGTTATTTTAGAACAAACAATTCCAACACAAAATTTGTCTGGGAAAAATCAAATATCAAACTCCCTTATAACGAATCCATGCATGCCGCATCTAAATTATTACCTAGGAACCAAATCAAGGTCACTTTTAGTTACCCAAATAATATTTTTAAAAAAGTAGTAAATGTCCATCATAGAACATCCAATAAGGACATATCTGGAGTATACAAGATACCATGTCTCGACTGTGATAAAGTGTACTGGGGACAAACGGGACGTGATCTACCCACTAGGATCAAAGAACATAAAAATTCTTTACGATACGGCCAAGAAAACTCCGCTGTATTCCTCCATTCTAGCCTTTTACATCACAGAATAGATTGGAGGAATGCAGCTACAGTGTACAATTCAAATTGTAGTTTCAAAAGAAAAATTATTGAGTCCTCACTAATAAAAAAGTTTCCTAATTATAATACATCCAAAGGTCAATGGTCACCTGATGCTATAACTAGTATGGCGGTTGACAAGTTCATCTCTACAGGACGTAACGTCCGACCTCACTCGGGGCAAGTGACCTGAGGCTTACTGAGTCCCCCAATGCTCCTTCCTCCTCTGTATATAACCTCTTGTCTATGTACCCTATAATTGTAACTGCTGAAGAGGACCACAGTCAGTGGTCGAAATATACGGTTTTACTTTGTATTTCAGCTTATCTTTCTCCGAGAGTGGGTTTAAGTTTTATTTTATTCGTGTGTTACGACACCTACGTTACTTGATATACATATATATTATATATATATATATATACATATATATATATATATATATATATATATATATATATGCAAGGTAACCACTTAAGAAAACAAACAAACGCTTTCGTATATTACATCTTCGTATTTTACATCTGAAGATGTAATATACGAAAGCGTTTGTTTATTTTCTTAAGTGGTTACCTTGCATTTATAAAACACACGTTCCTAGTGTTCTTATTGCATATATATATATATATATATATATATATATATATATATATATATATTTTTTTTTTTTTTTTTTTTTTTTTGAACCACAAATCCATGCCATCGCAGTCGAGACTGAAGAATTGCTCGATGGAGGCATCCGTTGGAAATTGAAACGTGGACGAGCCAAGGATTCGAACCCAGCTAACCCGTAACATAGTTACAGTGACTTAAATCAATACACTATCAAGAGAGATATAAGTTGAGTACGACTTTTCATAGCGGAGGTGGGTTGAACGCGATATTTCGTGTAGGTGTATATAATTCGAGCATACAAATATAAGAGAGTCGTACTCAACTTATATCTCTCTTGATAGCGTATTGGTTTAAGTCACTGTAACTTTATTACGGGTTAGCTGGGTTCGAATCCTTGGCTCATCCACGTTTAAATTTCCAACGGATGCCTCCATCGAGCGATTCTTCAGTCTCGACTGCGATGGCATGGATTTAAAAGTGATTTGTGGTTGAAAAAAGATATTAATGGATCACTGGGAACCATTCAGTGTATATATATATATATATATATATATATATATATATATATATATATATATATATATATATATATATATATATATATATATATTCCTATACATATACATATATTGTTATACGTACCATTTCACCAAATGGTAGCTCTGAGCTAAATTTGTTTACATTAGATTTAAGTTACGTATCTCACGCGGGAGCTGGGAAGTGTGTATGTGTGTGTGTGTGGGGGGGGGTTACTGAAGTCGTCGCCGCTTCAGATTTGTCCGTTGTTTAAAATCCCAGAAAGTGTCTTGATGATCTGAATGCGTATTTACCTAGTTGTATTTACCTGGTTGTATTACACGGGAAGGGAGCTATGCTCGTAATGACCCCGTCTTTGTATCTTTCAGCATCAAGTTTTTTCTTAAAATTTTGAATAGTATTTGCACACACTGTTTCTTTATCTAAGTTATTCCATATATCCAGCACTCTGTGTGGGAAGCTATTCTTTTTCCGATCTCTTCTATAGTTATCCTTTTTGAGTTTCTCTTCATGACTTCTTGTTTTTTCATTGCCATTTTTTAGTAAATCATTCCTGTCAAGGATTTCTATTCCTTTCATGATTCTATATATAGTCAGTAGATCACCTCTTTCTCTTCTCTGCTCTAGTGTTGGTAGTTCCAGTTTCGATAATCTTCGTATGTTAAATTGGAAAGAGCTGGTGCCAACTTTGTTGTTGCTCTCTGTATTCTTTCTATGTGTGTGTGCTTGTGTGTGTGTGTGTGTGTGTGTGTGTGTGTGTGTGTGTGCGTGTGTGTGTGTGTGTGTGTGTGTGTGTGTGTGTGTGTGTGTGTGTGTGTGTGTGTGTGTGCGCGTACATGTGTGTTTACATATACATATTTAAGAACACAGACATTACACATTTATATGTGTGTATGTGTCTATATTTGCATACTTACAAGTGTAAGTAGGACACAACTATTTACATGTGTGTGCATATATGTTCATACTTGCGAGTGTAAATATTCGAGTGTGCGTTTGGGCGGACGTGTGTGCATTTATGTTTAATGCAAGTGTGCATCTAACCTTCCAGTTTTTATCCAGTCCACTGATTTCCAAGAAAAGTTTATGGGGAGGGAGGAGGAGGGGGAGAGGGTAGGAAGGGAAGGGGTTGGGGGAGGGTACACAGTCTTCTTGCATAAGCAGGAGAATCTTGATAAACAGCTTTGTACTACAACTTTTATTTTTAGCCCACAATGTAACTTTTTTTTCTCAAGTTAATCGAAAAACATTCATAATCAAGGGACTCAATTTGGTTTATTATAATATTTGCTAGATTGTGCGTTTCATTATTATTTGGCGCAGTTTTGCTCCGTCGGGTGAATGTCGATCACACACACACACGTACACGCACGCACACACACACACACGTACACGCACGCACACCCACCCACCCACACACACACACACACACACACACACACACACACACACACACACACACACACACACATACACACACATAGAACGCAGTGCCCAAGAGTTTTGCTCCTCTCCTGTATACTACAAATAGGTACAATTAGGTAAATACACACATACACATACACGCGCACACCCGACGGCGCAGTGGTAGCGTTCGTAACCGTTACTACAGTGGTCCGAGTTCGAATCCCGTCCATGGGCTGTAATAATTTCAATATTACTGTGGTACGAGTCGTTACTCCAATTCTCGTGGGCGGGGAATTGTGTGTGTGTGTGTGTGTGTGCGTGTAAGGTGCATTACCCATAGATCGGTCATATATAAGCTCTGAGCTCTCTTTCGGGGGGGGGGGATAGCTGTCGATCAAGAGTCCAACACATGGTCCAAGACCATGGTGAATCACACACACGTACGCATATACACAAACGCTCATTTCTTGTATACGACATTAAGATAAACGAAATTAGCTAAATGCACATACGGGGTTAAAACAGAACACACACACACACGAACACACGCACATGCCCACACGTAAACAGAGAAACTGAGAGAGAGAGAGAGAGAGAGAGAGAATGGTCTAAAATTAGGCTGAAAAGTAATCAAGGAAAAAATCAACGGAAATTCTTTCCAAATTTTTTGCAGGAATGAAATATTTTGAATAACTATTTACAAACATAAGAGTGGCCATTCCACTGCATGGGCGAAAATATGATAAGGAAAAACAAAAAGAAAAGAAAAAGGGAAACTTGACTCGCCCTAAATTGGAATATGCTGCGGTAGCGTCGTCAAAACACACAATTAGGCCCGTGGTCACTGCATGGACGAGACGACAAAAAAAAAAAAATCTAATCTGGCTTGGATTGAAGTACACAACACAGGCATTGTCATAAAAATTATGATGATAATAATAATAGTAACAAGATGAAAATTGAATAATGTAATAATAAAACATATGTAGAGAAAATTCAAAGCATCAAATAAGATGGCCCCCGATTCCAGTTGATCAAGCAAAGAAATATATGGAATTAGTCTGCCAACATTAGAAGTAAGAAGATAAAGAGGGGATACGTTATCAGCATTCAGAGCAATGAAATGAGAGAAAATAATCGACAAAATAACTCTTAGAATGGGATAAAAAAAAATAAACAGAAGACATAGAAAGAAACCGAAGAAGACAAATGTTTGAAAGATATTAAGAAGTGTTTTTATTGAATATATATTTAAACTAGATATATGTTACGTTAGATGCATATTTACTGATCTGCGAGCTGACGTGGAAGAAGAAAATGATAATAATAATACAACCAAATAACATTGTTGAATTGAAAGGTAATTTGACCTATGGAAACGAAGGGACGGGTAAACACACACACACACGCACACACACACACACACGCACACACACACGCACACACACACACACACAAACACAAACACACACACACAAACCCGTGTATGTATATATGCCCTTGTTGGCTGAGCGTAGGCCTGTTTGTCATTTGCTTCATAATCTCAGACAGAATAATAGTCACTAATTGGAATATTCGTCTTCAAATATTTGCTGTTCAGTGGCACAAGGTAATTATTGAATTCAACTCACAAGTTTTTTTTTTCTGGCCGACTATGTCTTAAGATGATGATGATGATGATGATGATGATGATGATGATAATGATGGTGGCGGAAATTGAGTGAATTTCTATTGTTTTATTTTCTTAAAGTTGTTGGCAATATTGTGAACTGTGGCAATTTCCATTATGTCACCATTGTAAATTTTTGTTAGCACGGCTATGATAAATATATTTAATATTCGAAACGTAACATCGAACAAGACTGTTTCTTTGTATGAGATTTCATAGTCAGTACAACTGAGCATCAACAGAGATACAATTAGAGTCAGTGTTATTATGGTAATTGTTGTAATTAAGCCAATTAACCGGTGGGAAAAAATGTTTTCGCTTCTGTACCGACATCGTCATCTTTCTTGTTACAATTGGCATCTCTTCCAGGAGGAAAATTGCCACCGTTATTTCCTTTTGTTTTATTCTATCTTATTTCTTTGTCTACTTGTTTTGATTTGTTTGTTTATTTGTGTATTTATTTATCTATTTGTTTGTTTATTTATTCAATTTTATGTTTCACTGTTTCTTATAAATATTTTCAGGAGCATCAGTGATATTATGAAGTCGTCACTACAGATTCAAAGTTGTCGACATTCTCACATTTGATAATTATTTACACGCTAGATTGTTACTGTGACAAATAAACCTTAACTTTATTTATTATCCTTTGATTTACGATCACAAGTCTAAAACAACAATCACAATTGTTATAACTGTAATCAATTGTCATATCCTTCCATGTAATGTTCAATCTAGGATTCTAGGAGGAAATGGTGACATTGGGTGGGTGGTGGGGTAAAAGAATAGGGTATGTAAGGTATAAAAATATATATGAGAAT